>NW_009194656.1:0-39910 GCF_000690835.1 Fulmarus glacialis | reverse complement strand
TCCCTAGGGAACACATACTCAGCAGAATTCTTAGCCCCTTGTGGCCCACCCTCACAGGACATTTTAGTTACTGGATCTTCTGCCATTTGCAAAGAGACTCTGCAAACAGGATCTAAACAACTCAAGAGTACATAGTGAGGCATTAATAAGCTCACCTTACCCAGTGAGATAGGTGATGAGGCTCAGCTGGCCAGGCAGTTGTGAGTCAGGATAGGAAGCGTTGACTTCCATTGCTTCTTGGAGTGGTTTGATCCTTCATGTTGCTGACTTACTCTCTTCTGATTCACTGTTTTTCTTCTTGGGGATTTGGATCTTCTCATGCCAGTATGTTCCCTGTGAATCCTTCATCTGCTAACAATTTCTGACTTGGCAATTGCACTTCTGTTTTTACTTTTCTTATATTGCATGGCTTAGCTTATGTACTCTCTTATATCTTTTCTCCCAAGTGTCCTGGTTTCGGCTGGGATGGAGTTGATTTTCTTCCTATTAATTAGAAGTGCTGTGTTTTGGATACAGTATGAGAATAGTGTTGATAACACACTGATGTTTTAGTTGTTGCTAAGTAATGTTTACGCTAGTCAAGGACTTTTCATCTTCCCATGCCCTGCCAGGTGCGCAGGGGGCTGGGAGGGAGTGTGGCTGGGACGGCTGGCCCCATATGATGTCATGCTCAGCATATAGGCTGGACGAAGAAGAAGGAGGGGGGGACGTTCAGAGTGATGGCGTTTGTCTTCCCAAGTAACAATTACCCGTGATGGAGCCCTGCTTTCCTGGAGGTGGCTGAACACCTGCCTGCCGATGGGAAGTAGTGAATGAATTCCTTGGTTTGATTCGTTTGCGCACGCGGCTTTTGCTTTCCCTATTAACCTGTCTTTATCTCAGCCCACGAGTTTCTCACTTTTACCCTTCTGATTTCTCCCCCATCCCAGCCGGGGAGGGGGTGAGAGAGCAGCTGCGTGGTGCTCAGTGGCCGGCTGGGGTTAAACCACGACACCAAGAAACAATTTTCCCAATAAAACTGAGCCGAGGACATATGACCATGCTTTAACAAAATGGGCTTTGGAGCACGCACAGCTGAACTCCTGAGATGAAGGTTACATGCAGGAGCAGTGCTCTGTTCCCATATCTGTCCTCACTCTGCTGTGAAATCACTGGGGCTCTATTGCAAAAGGCTTTGGCAGTATTGAAGCTAGGACTATGATTACCCTCTTAACTAGCTTGATTTTTTTAAATAAAAACATTTTTTAATAATTTTGCTCCTTTGGTTGTCACGTACATTATCAACAATCTGTGGGTTCTTTATTTCTTTTATATTTTATGGAAGTTAGCTGTGAAGGTCTGAGATATAAATACATACGTAATGGGCTTTCACAGCTAGCTTATCATGTGATTGACAGAAAATGATTCATTCATCATTCATTTCAGAGAGCTTTTCTGACTTGCAAATGTGATAGTGAATTGGAACTGAATGTGGAGATACCTGGGCTGATTTTCTAGCACTGGAGAAAGATTTGTGGTATCTAATGGAAACCAAACAGAACTCAGTGAACCTGACTCCCTGTGCTGCCATAACAAAGTCTATAAAATTACACTAGCATAAATTCAACTCATCAGGGTGGAGGATCCACCTCTATGGGTTCCACTATATTTTTCTTTGATTATGTCCTAAATACAAAGTCAAATATGAGGAAAGAGGTACAAATGGAGTCCATGCAGGTAACAGTAATAGAAGTCATGTGAAACGCCAGTGAACATAAAATGCCAGGTTCTGCATGTCTCTCATCCTGAGCTGAAAACATTAATTTCCTCTGTACGAAATAATGTTGCAGCTTCTTTTTTTTTTAAAGTAGGTAGAAAAGTCTATACATACCAAAGGAATGTAAGTAGTGTATCTATCCATTCACATCACCTCTGGGCTTTCTCAGTCTTGAGCTATAAGATTTATATTAACATTTACATAGTTAAGGTTCAGTTAAACAAAGAAGAGTTTTAATGAGAATTTTATTCCCACCTTTCAATATCAGAGTGAGGGAGATTAAGAAGCAGTTATAAACTACAGTGTTTATAAATTACTGTAAAGTAGACAGTCTGCTCACAAAATAATAAAAAAAAAGCTCTTTTCCATTTGCACATGCAACTGTGCAGTTGTGTTCTACTTTTTGTTTTAGTTGAAAGATACAGGTGGAAGATATAACATAGCTATTAAATACTTCCAGGTGTAATACAAGCAAATATTTTCTGAAATATTAACCATAGTTTATACTTTGCCATATCATTGTTTCTCAAAATGTGGCTTGTGATCTGCTGAGAGTATATCATCATGATTTTTGGATTTCCTTTTTATTTTTAGTTATATTACAAGTGTTTCTCTTTAACAATTTTTTTTTTTTCTTTCAAAGAATTTCATAGGTATCTTATTTATCCAGAAATATAAAACATGTTAGTACATCTGACTGGAAGAAGGAAGTGGACAAATTGTCTCAGAGACAATGACTTTTAAAACATAGTCACATAGTCACAGAACAGCTTTCATCAGTGCATATGTTTTTCTCCATGGAAAAACTTAGTATAGGCCTATTTTACAGTAGCATATTTTAATGTCATGTTCTAAAGATCTAGATACTTGTAGTTTTCTAAAAAATTCTGTCACTTATCAGGCAAATTAGTCATACATTTCTCAGAAAACAGTTTTCTAGAAAATAATTCAGACTTGTGAGTACTCACATAATTCATTACTAGAACATATTAAAATACCAAAAGAATTACATTTTTAAAAAAGAATAAAATAATTAATGAAACGTTAGTTCTCAGGGGGAAAAAAAAAAATCTGTTTAAATAGTTGCTCTTTGTTAATGACTAGTAGATCTCTCAGGGCTAACCTATGGCTTATCGGTAGATCGCTTACCATGGATGTGAACAGTGATGACATACTTCTCCATTTCCTTTCCATGATTGAATATTGAAATATTATTCAGTTTACTCTTCTGTGTAGTGTAACATTTGTATTCAGTGGTCTATAAGTTGTTCTACTTAAAATGCTGCATATTTCAAAAACTATGAGATTTGGGTTTTTTAGAGGGTAGGAAAAATTCTGGGATTTCGGATTCCTTCAGTACATCCTGGAAGAAAGAATATCTGTGACATTCGTGCACACAAAATTCCTGTGACATTCAATTTCACCAAATAACAGTTTAGTCTTTGCCGTTGATGCCACAACAGCAGTTTAAGAGATAAGATACAGAGCATTATCTGTATCATCACATTCTGACAGGGAGTAAGGTATTGCTCAAACAACAACTCTAAGTTATCCCAACTACTAGTCTAGCTCTTTCTCATGCCTTTAGTCCTTCAGAGATCATATCACTCAAACATAAAAGGAATTTCTGGAGAAACGTGTTGGAAAGTTTCGTTCTTTTCTGTTACTGAATTTATTTTTGACAGGCATCTCAGGAATACATGGATTCTTTTTTTTTTTTTAAGATATGCAGCATATCTCTGAAACTAGGATCACAGCATTTAAAATGCAGAGCACATCAATATTGCAGCAAAGTTGTTATTGTATGAAAGAAATAATCTTTCAAATGTATATTTGAACATGCCTAAACACATGACTTTGCATATTTTTATAAATACAGTGCCATACCCATTTAAGAGCTTTTCCTATAATGCTGCCAACAATGATGAAAGGATATTCAAAGCTTAGAAGCTAACAAAGAAGCATATTATATGAATTTTGAAAAATGTACCAGTCATCACTGAAACAGAATACTGAAGAAAAGTCAAGGGAACACACACCTAGTAATTTTATAATGCATTGAACTTTAATTCTGAATGCTTGCTTGCTGACTGGAGATGTTCTACACTTTCTTCCACTTTAGTAGCTACTGACCTTAATCCTGTATCAAAGCCAAACCGTTGCATCATTCTTGCCAGATGAGCAAGTCGCTAAGCCTGAACTAAGCTTGCTGCTGGTTGTCTCTTTTTGGTACAGTGCAAATACTTCTAGGCAAAATAGCATTCTTCACTCTGTTCCCCCAATGAACAGAGCTATCTTGATGTGTGTGTTCAAGGCAAATCTTACCCTAGGAAGGATGGGGGTACACTCCCACATGAACTTTATAAGTCTCACTAAAATTTTTGTCCTGTTTTTATAGTGACATGAAGGGGCAGCATGATGCAGTGGACATTTTAGAGAAGAATATCATATAAAATAAGAAAAATATGGGTTATTCATTGTCAAAATAATACTAACAGAAGAAGAATATGTACTTGTTGCTTATTGTAAAACAGAAAAGTGGCCGTTACCTGGTCAAGGACTTTGTAACTTTCTGGCCTATGTTTACCTGTTTCTGTGAGCCTTGGAATAGCAATTTCCTGTGGAGGATCATCAACTTTTCACCAATCTGGACAACACAACACACAGAAAATACATAAAAATGTTCCTAAGCAGTATCCCTTAGTGAGGATTTTGTTAGGCTTATTTATTGTTCCTCCTCTTTCTCTTCCTCCTGAATTTCCTACGAATCCAGTATCTCATTAAATTTCAGGTAGGCAGGGATTGTACCTATACTTGTGATTTTGAACATTCTGAATCCTGGGAACAGGATACAATAAAACACTTTCTTTCTATCACTAATCTCTATTTCTGCTCTTATGATGGATATTGCTGCACAGTGTTTCCATGTAAGTTAAAAACAGGTGAGAGGGCTATTATCAGTCGAAGTGAGGGTCAGTTGCATCTGACAGGTCAAGAAAAGAATGTTCCAAAACCAACACAAAGAGGAATTAGAGAAGAAGCACCTGACCATCTCGCCTAATTACATGTGAAATCTACTGGTAGCCTGACCATATCTCCCATTTCTCTAAAAACACAACACTTACTAACCCAGATTAGATGTTTAAATTGTTTCTCAAAATTATCCAACCCCCCTATTCAATTAGATGTTAGTATTTTAAGATATGCACTATTTTAATTTCCTGTTATGCAACATAAAATTAATTCACCAGTATGTAAACAAGTGGCAATAATTAACTTACACAACAAAATGTGATACTCTGAAGAAAGTTAGCGGCTTCTGGACATCAGAACATATAATTTTACAAGCAGGAAAACTATTCTAATATGTCAGGGCATCCTAAAGGATGTCACTCTCTGTTATTTGAGTTTCTTTGGGCAATTCTATTACCACAAGTGTCAATGTCCTAAAATTTAAGAACATAACTGTATTAAAAAAAATTAAACACAAAGAAGATTCATAAAAGGCGTACAGAACCATTACATTTCATTGGCTTATAAACAGTGGTAACTCTCATTACTCCTAATCTGTTCTCACAACCTATATGTTCTGCTAACCCCTTCTGGGTGAATGTTAGTAACTGACAGGAGAGCTAATATTATGCTGAGAACATAATACGAGATTTACCTAAGACTTTAGAAATTCAAGCCTCTAGCTCCCTCAAAGCAGTCACAGAAGGGTAAGAAACAATAACACTGCAATATAATCTGCACTTTTTCTCTTTGTGTTGCCTTCAATCCTCCTCCAGAAGATTTGGGTCACTTTACTCCCATCTGAGACTTAAAAGCCCAGAAAAACAAAACAAAACAAACTTTCCTATATGCAGATTATAAGTCTAACATTTGAAAAAAATCTACATCTTTGTTTTCAGGGCATGTCTTTAAAGCTTTCTTTTGCAGCCAGAAAATAAAATATGAGAGTCTTATTTTGGAAGCAATTCATATTTTTGTTGGAAAAATCATCAGAAATAAAAGGAAAGGTACGTAAAGAAAACAGCTGTTCTGAATCTCACAAGTCTTATGCAGAGCTGTGAGAACCACTACCCAACACAGTAAACTGTCTGTGTTGCAAAATGATTAGTTAGGATATTTCTGGTTAAAAATAAGGAAAAGGGAATCTGTAATAAGCTACTGAAAAACAAACAAACAAACAAACAAACTGAGGTTTTTGAAAACCCTCGTTATTCAACACATAGACATGAACTCCAAGCATATAGAAACATGAGGAACATTCATCACACTGGAATTTCAATCTGTCCCTGCTTTAGTGGTGCATCTTCAGGATATACATAACCACTTTTCCTCCTTCCCTCCCTTGTATGGCTACCAGTATGACATTACGTGACTCGCTATGCTCAGGAAAGCCTTACAGTAAACAAAAATTCATTTATGTAGTAAAGGTCATGGACATCATAGTGATACATGTTGTAGAAACAACTCCAAAGAATGACAGTTAAGGAGGCAGAAAGGAAAGAAAAGGGAAAGAATGGGATACCAGGTAACACGTCTGTGTGGAAGACACTGAGACTCAGGAAGCACGGTATCAGCACTCAAGAGACAACTATCTCTAACTCTAATGCTGCCAGTCATACTAACATGACTTGACCATTGATAGAACTGACAGTAGAAAAACAAATAGGCTAACAAAAGAAGTGTCAGTGCCTCACTTACCACATATTTCAAAAAAAAGAAGTTACATGTACCTGGTAAGCTCAGAGCAACGGGTGATAATTATATGCTTAAAGGTTTCCTTTGGAAATTATCAGACCCAGCTTCCGTGTTCTTCATGACATGTACAATTCTGCATTCAAAAAGCATGCCATTAAGTATATTTTTTTCTGAGAGAAAAGACACTCAATGATTTTAATAAATAAATATACAAATAAGCAAATAAAGGAGCAGTAAGCATTTTGGTTAAAACATACAGTAATAAATAATACTAAGAGATCCATTAGAGAAAAATGCAACAGTGATCTGGCTTTTGATTACAGATAAACTCATCTTTGGAATTGTTAGCAACAGAGAGTTTAATGTTTCTAATATTCAGCAGTATCTACCAAAAAGCTATTCTTCTGCTTACAGATCTTTGGCGTTCTTAGAGGGAAAACTTTCTTGAAGGTTCTTTCTTGGTGTTTTCAGAAAGATGGACTAGTTGTTGTTCTTTTCTTGTCTCTTTGGGATTGGATAATTAATGTAGGACAACCATCCTATTTTGGCCTGAATTTCAGTTCCATATTCAGTTATATATTATGACTCCTGATCCACCATTCAGAGGTTTTCCATTATTTCTTTTCTATCACCAAAGTGCAACAATACCCTCTGTAACATTCTGTGATCCCCGTATATTGTATAAATTATTTAATTTCCACATTTTAGATTGATTGTATACCTAGACATATCAAGCTTATCAAGACAGTAGATACATTAAGAGGGGTTATACCAATATTATGGTAATGTTAATACTGCTGCCAGCGTGTTGGAATAATAAATAATGGTGAAAAACATTCAACAGCGTGATATGAAGTAATTTCACTGAACTCCTGTTAAAAATATATAGTAGTGATATCAGTAACATTTTGATCCATATATGTCTTTTGCAACCCTCATTGCAGATTGTTGTTGAGGAAGCTGTAACTTAAATCCTCAATATGATTTTAGGCTAATTATATGTCTTAAGGCAAATTATTTGCAAAGTAGTTTAGGGGAGTTAGGCACATAATTCTTCCTGAATTTCAGTCCTTTTGGGATGCTTTTAAACTTTAACTGTTTTTAAAAACTCACACAAAATTTCCGTTCTATTCCATGGATTACTATACAGCACCCCAGACTTTCAGAGTCTGAATGTATTGGGTATTTTGTATTCATACATAACACTTTCGGTTATGCGGTGAAGGAAATGGTAAACAAAAACCTTCACTTTCAGCTATCTTTTCCCTTCTGTTTTCTCTGCAGCTTGCCATTCTTTCTGATGACCAAAATGCCCATGGAAAATTAGCGTGACTAATACACAGCTTATTCAAGCAGGCATATAATATGCAAATTGTACCTAGTGACTGATGGATTGACTAGTCCAGGATTTAAAATTAAAATTCCTTCTTGAAGTTTAAATTTTATTTATTTAAAAGCAAGATCAAGCACAAACTGTTAGAATACTAATACTGGACAGTTAGTCAAGAAGATGCATTTATTTATTCTACACTTCAAATTCCACCCCATGCTTTGGAGCCTTGTAGATGCTTGCATGAGTAGTCCTCAATCATACAAGCCATCTAACTGAGATTTATTGGGAGAGTTTCCTGATTAAAATGTACTCGCAGCCATTAGAGGCACATAATGTTGAAGGTCCTCTTGAAGGAAAATGCTTGCTGCAGTTAGCTGCTGCTTTTACTTATTTGAACTTCCATATTAGGGAGCTGGTTGCCTGAATAAACTGAAGATTTGGCCTGTGATATATAATCGCGTATGTGATTCAGCTATAGCAGAGGGAGATAGGTTTCAGCCTTAGTGAAATAAGATACCTGAGCTGTCAATCATTATGTAAACTGTCCAACTTTTGGCTTCCAGCATTCCCAAGCTACAGATTACTTTCTGTCCAGGAGTCCTTGAGTGATAGCAAAAGCTGTGAGATTTTGATCAGCTTCTTCACCCAGCGAACACAAGAAAGCAAGCTAACAGATTTATAAAAAATGAATGAATTTTAAACCGAGGTGGTGTCTCCCTGGTATGCTAATAATGATTGTTGGTGTAAAACTCTTTGGGTTAGTTTAATCGTGACTTTCTGCAGAGACTACAAAACACACCAAAATATCTTTCTTTCTAGCCTCTTTAGCCTTGTAAGAAGTATCTACAGAAGACTGAAAATAAAGACTATATTCCAGATCTAACTTATGCTAGCATGATAGATCATTCCCATTTTAATCAATTGAGCTATACTGCTGTAACAGGTCTTATGGGCTAAATATTACTTTATTCCAAGATAAATACAGCATAAAGAAAGAAACTAATGAGATAATATTGATTTTATATCAGTACATCTGACAGAAAAAGTTGCCCCCTGGATTATTTTTTATCATTAATTTATTTTATTTGCTTTTCCTTTGAATTAACTTATTCCTCTCTCACTGAAAGAGGGAAAAAATCCCTGTTGATTCTGAAGAGGCAAGTACAACATTATTTGAGACCTTTTAAAGACATAATATGACTTTATTCAGTGAATTTCATTTGTTATGAAGTTACATTTCTTTTTAATTACAATAAGTAAATAAATAATTTTTCCTTATTTTTCTTATCCCATCCTAGTCCCTGTATCAGTCCACACAAACTTCCAGTAGGAATACTAACGGATTTTTAAATAAGCAGCAAAATTACTATTAGACTTAAGAAAGAAAATGCAAAAGATAATTAATGTTGAGGATTTAAGAGGTTTCTTTAATGAACAGAAAAGTTATTCGGGGGAATAGGTGAAGCCTTTTTTCAACTAGAAGTAAAATATCCATGTAACAAATGTCTATTTAAGATTATTCCAATTACTGAATTAGTATACCTCTCTGGTGATGAAATCAAACTAAACATCTACATTTAAATGAAGATATTCAAAAACAGTAACACAGAGTATTCTGACAGCATTCATTTAACCACTCTGTAGATACATGCTTGCAGGTCATTTTCATCTTCCACATGGATTCAGAAATGTTCATTTTTCATGTTGCTGTGAAGTTTTTGCAGTGTAAGTTAACAATGTGTTTGATATTACTTTCCTCCAGTATGAGTTTGGGGGTTTCCTTAATGTTTAAAAATGCAGGTGACTTAGCCTAAGTGATTTGTACACAGAAATTAAAAATTAATCTCAAATACAGATACACCAATAGCATCTAAGATTAACAAATTGTCGCCTCCCAGCTTGTGAGCTTGTTATTTACTATAAGATTCAGAGCAAAGATACTGTTTAATTTCTTTAGGTTTGTTTTCCTGTGCTACTTCATAGCAATGACTTATATTCCCCAAAATTTAGTTATTTTATGCCAAACATCCATTCTATTATCCTACATCTCTCCATTGCAATACAGTCTAGTTGTGAAAGAAGACTTAAATTTGTAAGACTTTATATTTGTAAATGTAAACTTCAATTTTGAAGAATACAGATTTTATTCTTAGACAGGAGCAAAGTTCATCTGTAAATGCAAATCTGTGTGTCTACTGTTTTGAGCAACTCTGGAGCAGCTGGAATAGCTGAATTTAGAACACAGCAATTTCACTGAATCTGCATTTCAGAGACTTCGATGTAACATGTAACTTCCATGTGCTTTCATGAAGTGTCTTTTTTTAATTTAGGGGAGCCGTAAATAATTTGTAAGAAAAGAACAAACCCTAGCTTGACAAGGAGCATCTTACTTGTCCAGATCCCAAACCACCACTTACCAATGCAGTTCCATGGATCTAACATAGAAATACTTTTTCTTCAGTATAGGCAGTTGATTTTTGTAACTATAGGGGCTGCAGATTAGGCCTCAAACCTGTAGTATATGTTCTTTTCCTTATGGACCTACCTCACCCCAAGATTACTTTTACAAACACTGATTAGCACCTTATTCCTTGAGCAATTCCACTGCTTTTATTTACCCTGTAAAAGTTGTTCAGCAATAACACATTTCAAAGCACCGTTATATGAAAAAAGACCACTCAGACATCATTTTCTTTAGATCACATTGATTTTTCATTTTCCTCATAACAATTCACTGTGAAAGCAAACAAAACAACAGGAACAACAAAACATATGGGATGTCTCACATCCACTACCTTTTTATATATATAGGCTTACCTAAAAAAATATATCATTTAGAAACAGGTTAACTTTAGACTTTTCAAGGGGTACCTAAACAATATTAGATTTAAACTCTTCAGACACTGGAAGACCAAATTGAAAATTTCTTAAATAAACAGCTCTCAGAATTTAATTGTGAAAGCAGCTTAAAATGTGCTGTTAAAAATCATGACTTCTCTGCTGTCATTTGAGAAAAAAATAAAATCTCATTGCCTTCTAAGTGTGAAGAAATATTTGGTATTACAGAGTCTTTGTAGATTTTTCTTTGTTCTTTCTCAGCATTCCTGTCTACTATCTGTGTATAATGGCAACATTAACAGCAAACAAACCGTTTTTCATTCCAAATAATGCAGTATTTGGCAGTACTCCCCAAAATTCCTTTTCCCTTTTATTCTTCCACTTTCCCCACCATAGTGGTGATGGGCTGATTATTTGTTCACACAAGATGAAAGAGTCAATAAGTGAGTTTTCAAATCTGCAAGCAGAGACATTTGTCATTTAAATAGGAAGTTCTGTGCCTGCAGCAGAACTCAGTTTGATCTGCTAAGGAAAAAAATCCATTTAGTTAAATATGCTGCTGAGGATGTACATTGCCTCAGCAAAGGGAATAGATTAAGAACAGATACACGCTTTAGCTCATCTAAAAATATCAGAAAACATTATGACATATTTTCTAGCAAAATACAGTCTATATGATATTTCAAGGGGAAACATTACAGAACTCAACATTAACATGCAGCAAACACATTTTTTAAAATGGAAACAGAATGGGCTTTTTTTTTTTGATGAGCATATTGTCTTGAGCACTATATTTAAATTTAAGAAGATTCAGTGCTGTTTATGAAGGAGCCAGTACTGAATCTCCAGTTAAGGGAACCAGCTGCAGATTTGATTAGAACGATAAATATTGTAGTGATGCATTGTAAATAAAGTAATGTGTTGGCTTAAACAGCTTAAACGGTGCGACGGAAATCAAGTAGAGAAAATAATGCAACTCAAACCTAGCTCTTTCAGAACAAAATAATTCTATTTTCATTTGAGTTTTCTTCAAACCCAAGACCCTCTTTTTCAACTTGACATAGATTAGTCTTTTTACAATCTGAGAGGCCTTCAAAACACAGTTAATAGCGGTGCTGACTTCTAAGTGTCAGATTTAATAGAAGATGTAGGCAATGTAACACCTTAATGAGATCCAAAACCTCATGTTATTTCCTTAGATTCCCCATAGTTTGCATGGAAAGTTCAATTAGAATGGTCCCAAGGGATCAACAGCCTAAGCTGAGAGACATCTGAAATCAGTGCACTCAAGATGCTGCTAAATAAAGGTAACTAAATAGAGATAATTAAGATTAATGGAAATTCTTAAATTTGGTCTCTGAAGAGGATTACCCACATCTTCAGCCACCTGACTATACAGCACCCTAAAGCACTTCTTGAATTGGTGTTTTTGCCATTTTTCTCCTGTTTTATGGCAGAAACTTGACAGAATGGACAATATTTGCTTTTCCAGGAAAACTCTGTAGGTTTTTTCTAGAAAGGGCTCGTTCCCAGTCAGTGGGAAATAAGTCTCCTTCAGGAAAAGGAAGCAACTGACTCTGGGCCTCACACCCATGAACGTTCTAACAAACAGACTTTTCCATAAGAGGGGGTATCACCTATAATAAAATAATTCCTGTAGTTATGTTTTTAGAGGTAGGATATCCCACTGCATTTGGAGTGTACTACAAACCTACACAAATGTTTTAGGTGTTTGTGCAGTATTCTATGTGTAACAAGCCCTTTTGGGGACTGAGGAATAATGTAGTACGTTTCTTGGGCATGAACTGAGTGTAGGGCTCCCCAGGATACTCAAGATTAGGCTAGTTCTGGATGTGAGAAAGTTGTGACTTTGTATGCTTACAGAAACATAAAGTAAAAAATTATCAATGCCTACAAAATTTTAGTCACATTCTGCCTTAGAATCTGGAGTGGAGTTTTCAGATAGCAGTTTTAAATAAGGTGCCTGAGTTCATTTATGGGTTGGACCTAAGATTTTATCTTTTGATATCAAGGTACGCCAAGAAGCTTTACCTAAAAGGAGAGCTTGAAGTGTTGTTTCAGTTCTCTAACTTCTCAGGAGATATGGGAGTAAAGTCCAGGGGGGAAAAAAAAAAAAAAATAGGGGGAAAAAAAGCATGAAAAAGTCCGTACAGCTACAACACCAAATCTCTGCTTCACTCTCTTTTGAGATATTAGAAAGAAATACAGCGTAAACAGAACAGGAAGTGACAATTGATCTCTTCCTCTTAAGTGAAAGTGTTTCACTGAAGCATCGTAATTGTTCAAAGCTACATATCACTCAGAAAGCTCTATAAAAGTATGTCTTGTCAGACTCACAGTCATGCTCCCACAGATTAGTATGGGGGGTCAAGCAGCTTCCTGGACTTAGTCCTATAGAACTTGATGTTGATCCAAAGGTAAAAAGTAATGGCTTGAGTAATAACTAGGATTTCAGTAATAACTAGGGTGATTATATCGATTCACATCCAACCTGTGCATGTAAACAACAAAGTCCATGATAGTTACAGACTAAGTAATGAATAACACTGAGGTTGCTTCTGCACAATATAAGTGATCCCAGAATAGATAATAAATGTCTCCATCTTTGGTAGCAACTCTGCTCTAAACTGAAATTACGATCAAAGGAGCAGAGGATAAATTCATCTTACATTTCTGTTACTTAATTTTTGGAGCTGATCATGGAAACCTTCAAAACATTCTGCTTTTGCTGCAAACAAGCAACAATAAAAAATTCAATAAAGAGAAAACTGGTAATAGCATAAACTGTAAGCTAAAAATTGCAGAAAGCTCATAAAGACAAACATAGTCAAATGTATGGTCAGCAGAGCTAGAGAAAATAGTTAGAATTTTTAATAAATCATTAACAATGGATAATTACCAGATAGAAATAGGACAAATTATAATTATATCGTTCAACAAATATTTCTGTTCTGTAGCTGAGGAAAAGATAGATTATCATATATATGTATATGTATATATATATGTATATTATAAGGACTTTGGATTAGTTTGCATTAGGACAGTAATTAAGAACACGTTGAACATCAACTATTGAAGCTGGACATCTTTTAATCAACAAATCTGTATAAGTTTGATGTAAGAGTTTTAAAATAATTGGCTGATGTCTGGACAATTAATGCTGAATTTTCAAACTTATAAACATCTTTCGATAATGCTGTATAGATTTCATGAATAAGTGAAAGAAACACTGAGTTTGAAACACCTCGTTTATCTCCACTTTATAAAGTGAAAAATCTGTGTATTTAAAAAAAAAAAATGGAAATTACAATTAGTAATCTCTACAGGTTTTGCTCAAATCCTTTAGTTTGTACTTCAGTACACCTGAAATCAGTCATTAGCTGAGTCATGATTGCTGCTCTGGGAGCAATGGTTTAAAGACAAGGTGGAGCACTAAGATAATTACAAATAACAATTTCCACCAAAATAATTGTTTGGTGAATGAGCAAGAATGCAGACATTCTTTTATATTTTTAAAAGATATTATTCAATAATATTTATGCAAGAATGCATAAATAGCTTTGCAATCTTTCTATTCAAAATTAAATTTAATATCGGGCAATCAGTAACTGTATAGTTAATCAGTATAAATGTACATATAATGCTATTATTCAAATATGAATAGCTATATTTGCCTGTTCAATTTAATTCTGGGGGGGAAGATTTTCTTGGCAGCTTGAGTGTTTCCTGACCTACATACATTCTTCTAGTGAATTTACTCCAAGAGTAATTTGCAGTTTCCATTTGATTACATACACTGAAATTAATTATCATTTTAAAAGATACTGGTTTTGCATTGTGCAACATCTGACCTTTGCAGATTTTGACACATTGCCTACCATGTTTAGGACTCTGCTACATTTCATTTACAAAAATAGATATTCAGCTTTTACGTTTGAGCTGCCCTACTGCTAATTTGTACTCTTATTTCAGATGGCCTCTATTTTGCTGATGGAAATGATAAAACACAAAATTCTTGTACGTATTCATTACTGCTAAGATGCTTTCAACACGGAAATTACCGTATCACTGCAATTAATTATTACAGTAATAGAAATCTTCTTTCTCATCATGAATTTTGATGTCATAAAATGCCAGACTGCAACACACAACTGTGCAAGTGTAGTGATATACCTGGTAAGCATCAGTAGCTATTTTTACCTGCTGAAAAGCACTTCTAGCTAGATATTATTATATCAACTTCAGCTTTCTACTTTTTAAAATCTTGGCTTTCTTTTTTTTATAGTTTTCCTGAACTGGTTCTAAATTTATTCCCACAGAATATTTTATATATGAATTGCCAAATTCCTAGAAGCTACCCCAGCAGTGGCCCTTTTACATTACACGTTTCATAGGCTGTGGAACTTAGTAATAGCTATTGTTCTTGAATGAGATGAATGCATCACAGATGGCTTATGCACCTGCAGCAGACATTTATCAACCCTTTGAATCTCTGCCTCTCACTGGATTGTCATTTGAGCTATTACACAATGATTACTCATATAAGATTCATTATTTCTTAGAATAACATTCCCATTCTGAATGTATGGCTGAACCTATTTGGTCCTGGATATCCAGTTTTTCTTGGCCATTTTGAAACATTCTGTTTTTCTTGGACTCCTATCATTCAATAAATCATATCGTTCTGTATCTTTTTACCTGTTACTTTCATTGCTATGGCATTTTCTACTCTGTCTTATCTGAGAATTGTGCATGTCATTGATACATACTAAATAGTATATAGTTTATAACTGATTTCTTGGGATCAATATTGAAAATATATTTGTCTGGCAAGGATTCCATTAAGGGTCATATTTAGACTCTAGTCACTTGGCCATTTATTAGACCAGTTAAAGTGTATCATGTTGATTTTCTATTGTTCTTTGTTTTAAACAACAGCTTAAGCCACACCAAGCCCAGTGGAACTGTGAAAGTGTTAGTGTCATTGTACAAGTCGCTTGGTGGAACTTTGTCTGTAAAGTGTTTAGACAGTTCTGGCCACTGTTCTTCAATGAAAATGAGTTCAAACTAGAACAGCTTCAGGGGAAAACCACTAGCATGACTGAAACTGTAGGCAACCATATAGGAAGAAATTTGAGAGCTCAGTTACTCAGGTTAGCTCAATAAAGCCAGAGAAGGCTTTTGCCTTCGCCTTTGATTTTACTGTATAAATATAGCACATGATAAACAGAGAGAAAGAACTGATCACACTGAAGAATCGTATCAGCACTAGAAAAAAAAATAGATATAAACTGTCTGTTAATTAAGCTAGGACAGAAAGTAGACAGACATTTCTAACACAAGATGAATTCTGGAATAGTTCACCAAATGGAGTATTAAGAGACAAAAAATACCCTAACTATACTTAAGATATAGCTTTATCAGTCTGTGAAAATTGTAAGTAGTGTGCCAGTAAAGCAAAGAACTTAAGTCTTTAATGTAGCAGGCCACATCTGATACAGTGTTCCTAAGCAGTTTATAAAAGTATGTAATATTGACACTTTCACCTTAGCAAACTAATTTGCCTGAAGGCTCTTTCTCTTCTTAGGTATGCTTTGTCTAAACTGCTCCTGTAAGTTGCATTTCAGACCCAACTACGTAACTGCTTCAGTAACACTTAGTGTGTAAGTCATTTTCTACTGAAATGGTAAAAAAAGTTTTTAAAAAACCCAAACCTTATTATATTCTCATAGTTTGCATTCCTATTTTGGAATGGCATAATGTGCCTTCATTCTGTTACAAGTAAGTGCACATTAAACAATTCCAGCAATGCTTATTCATGCTTGTTCCTGTTGGGTTTTGGTGCATGCTTCTGAAAACTGACTTTATGGGATGGGTGATATTTTTACCCTACAGAAATCACTTGCAGAATGTAATAGAAGTTCATAGTAATTTTCTTCCATTGTTTTCCATACCTATGTATGAGAAATAAACTCCTTAGTTAAGTTGTAAGGGATAGTTTAATAGCAAAAATATTTTTTTCTAATCTTTGACAGATTTTTAGAATAATTTCTGCAGAATTTTGCATTTTAACCGCACTTTAATCTATGAGTTAAAATAGAATATGTTGTTTCCAGAAGATGATGGTATGGTTTCCACAGATACAGATTTTGACACTGATAGGTGGTATGCAGTGTCAGTTCAAGATGGGAAGCTATAACTTCAAAAGAAATTCTCTGAACATGAATCCCTTGGTACAACTGATGCACTGACTTTCTGGATGGAAAGATGACTTAAAGACATGCTATTAATATATCACTGAGTTGCAAAAAGAAAAAACAAAACAAAACAAAACAACCCTCCCCCAAAACCTCCAAAAAACACAAAGAATTGCAGATCTTGCTTACGTCTTTCTGCCAATTGCTAGATTTAAGGGAAAATCCTGAGATCTTTAGCAAAAATCTTACTTAAATGAGTCAGAGGTTTGCTTAAGTAAAACCAGTATAAGTAGGATTACAGTTAACATACATCTGGAAAAGTAGATGATAAAGTCAAACGTGAAGCAGAATTTTACTGACAGTTGGATCATATGCATAGCTAGGCACTATATGTATTGTTCTATTGTATTTATTACTTTAAACTATATCAAAGAGAGGAACTATATTAATGTTCCATTAAAATCCATAATTTTGCAAGTTTTGTTTAAAAAACCCACAACTGTCATCACTGAAAACTTATTAAATCAAATTACATTCTTTTTTGGTAACTACATCAATATTCAGTAAACCATTTAATTGTATTTATTTATTTATTGCACCAGTCCCTGGTGCTAGACTCTTTCCTGAGGCAAAGCCTCTGTATTCTATGTATTTAAAAAATTATAATTTAAAATTAAACCATGTCACTTCTTATCTGTTTTCTTGGTATGCACCTGTGAAAGAATGTTTCCTCTAGAGTATAATGATTAGGCCTGGGTAGACTTACATATGTTTGCACTACTACTCAGAACTACTAAAATTACACGTCTATATTTACTGGTGCTGAGTTCCAAACTTACCTTAATTTCTCTCACTGCTTCAGACAGTCTCACAGAGGCACAAAGAATTCCAGCCTTCACACAATTATTGAAAAGCAAAACCGGACTGAAAGCAAAATTCATTTTTTCATGTAATACTCATTAGTCTAGTGGACTTCAATACTTGTACAGGAATAAAGACACAGCAGCCTTTAATTATGAAGACCAAGAGTTCCACCCCTTGAATTTTTGCTGACTTATTAATATGCCTGTGGCCTTCATAGCTCTTTTGTGTCCTAATATAGGTACTAATTACAGGTACTAATATAATCTCACAGATCAAGTAAGAACTTTCAGAAGATCATTTCAGACAGAGATGGAAATGAGATGTTGGGCTCTGATGCAATAGAACAAAGACTCTGCCACAAAGACTTACAGAAAAAATATGACACATTAAGTTCAACTTTAGCCAAGTCTCAGTATAGCTCTGCCATTCAAAGAGCTATGCAAAATGTATCACTGAAGTTCACTTAACTAAAGTGTATCTGTTTTGTGATTGCAGTATAATTTAGATGTAATCGAGTCCCCCCCCAATGACTGATTAATGTTAAGACATTGGAACACAGATGCCAGGTCTCTGTCTTCTCAAAGCAAGCACATGGTCTTTCTGGTGACAGAGGCATGCTCAGCCTTGCAATTGCTTTCAAAAGCAATACGTCTTTAATTTTTGTCTAACTGGGCAGGGCATAAATAAGAGAAGTGGAGAGCATCCCACTGCCCATGCAGGCAGGCAGGCACTGCTGCAGTTTGAGAAGTGGATTTGCATTTACTTCAGCAGTGAAAAGTCTGAAATGAAATTGCTTCTGTCTGAATGTGTGTGTACAAAAATGTTGTTATACAAGCAGAAGACTTCCTCCTTTCACTTTATTTTATCAGAAAACGTTGAATTCTTCTCTAGTCCTTGAAAGTCTGTAACACTGCAACTACATTAACAATTCAGTTTGGAGCAATAGCACAAGTTTTTAGCAAGTCTCCTGGCTGTCCTGACTTAAAGCATTTCAGTTCAGTAGAAGCTTAAGTGTACTCTAGCTAAAGTTCTCTAAGTAGAAACTAAACCAGTAGTTTTTCTTTGGGTTGACACCGAACTCGCTTTGGCACCTAAAGGGAACAAGCATTCATTGGCCCTTTAGTTAATTTTGAACCATGTGCATTATGGGGACACTCAGTATAGGGGACCAGAATAAACCCAGACTGATCTGAAATAAACTCTTGAACTTCATACAGTGTAGCTGCAAGGGCTTCATCACCACCTACTCTAAAGTACCGATCATCTGCCTTGTCCTAGAAACAAACTTGGATCTGAAGTCCTACAAAAGTATCATCATAGACCAAGGTCTTCAGTTAAATAAATACTGGTTTTGGGAACTGGGAACAGTGCACTCTGAAGAGGGATGTGCTTTACCTCTATCAGTTCTATTCTTCACACTTTGCTCTTCAGATGCAACCAGCCGTAGATTAGGACTCTGTACCATGTCAACTTTTCTTTCAACTTTATCAACCACGATAGGAAGATCTGCAGTAGACAGCACTAGATTGTGGATTGGCAATTTGGGTGCACATTGCCAGTAGGCGTTGACTGTTTTACTTGCCATTGAACAGGCAGTTGTGGAAGATAACAAAGATGTGAGCGTAACTGCGCATATGCATGAACACAGCAATAAAGAAGGGTATTCAAAAGTTTTGCTTAACAATATAATCACAGGCTTATACTGTACTTTTCTATGACCTAATTGTAATAATTCAATCTATTACATTCAGCAGTCATGAAAATAAATTTAAGCTAACAGTAGATAATTATTCACCTTCCAGAGACATTCTAAATGAAAGAAACAGTTTATTTCAAAGAAACAATACATTAAGACTACCTACCTTCTTTAAATCAGTGGAACAGCTATCCAATTATTTTTATTAGGATCACAGCTAGCACCATTCAGAAACCTCTCAACCTTCTTGTGAAAGGTTAAAGTTATTAAAAAGAAAGAGAACTGCATGGATGTGCTAATTTTCTTATACTAAGAGAACAATGTCTTCCTGTAATAAAGGAATCTTATTTTGCTTTGACTAACTTACCTACCTGCTTTGTAGAGGGAAAAGCACTCTCCAAAATGTTGTTTTCAGTTCTTCCCAACGTATCATTTTGGGGCTGCTATCTCTAACTGCATTACAAGTTGGGGTTTTTTGTTTGTCGGGAAAGTTGTTAACAGAATCAGTGGTAACAGAATGTCGAAAGAATTAACACAAATTTTTGAACAATTTAAGGGAGTCATTAACTCAGTTAGCTAATCCAGTGGGAAATTTCCTGGTTCAAATGGTAGGAAAGGATAACATGAATTACAATGTGGGAAATATTCTCTCTACAGTCTGATTGTTTGCTGTTACATGCAAATAATCATTAATACATCAATCTACTAATTGCTAATCAGGCCCCACACTGTTTTAATAAATTCATCTACTAAGGTTGTTCTGTCAATATTTAATTAATGCAGCTTAATATAATGACTGTTCCTGTTAACATCTGTTCATAGCAAATATGGAATTCAGACATTTTGTAACACAGCATTGCTTTTCTTCACAGGAAAGTGGTGTTTAAACAGTGTTTTCCTTTACATAGCAAATATTATCTAAGATATCCAACAGCCTACAATACCATCCATTTTAAATGTAGCAGCACTTATATAGCAGCCTTGAAGCTGCACCATTTTGGGTACTATAAGTATGCATTTGAACCGTTAACTTAGATGTTAAGTTTATCACAAAACCTGTGTTACAAGTTATGTAACAAAATTACATAACAAAGAACAAGTTGTGCTTGTTCTTGTTCTTGCAAAACGCAACTGTCTGAAAATGTGTGCCCATTTTTCAAAGTGGTTTCAATTTGGTCATGTGGTGACCCCCCAATTTAAATGGTCAAATAAAGCCAAGTAAAAGTAAACCTTCTATTGTGTGGAATACACTAAATGACATTGGATTTACTAGAATTCAGGTTAATAAAATGCTAATTTAAATTAAGTTTTACAGTTTTCTTCATTGTCTGTCTTTTAAAGCGTAATTATGCAATATCTAAGACACAAGAACTTCATATGTGTATTTGTATATTGACCACATTAATTCTCCACCATATGTAAGATACTTGGGATTTTATTAATTATAATGCAAATTGGCTGGCAAACCATCACTAAAAAGCGTCAGATGTACTTCATTTAAAACACATAAATGCAATTAATAGCACTTTATTCACTCAAACGATAAGTGACTACAGGAAATCTTAATGGTTTGGTTTCATTAAAAGTTTAACAACTGGAGAACTTGCTACATCTAGTACTTTCAGCAGTTATTTCTACTCTGCTTAATAGAAATAGGAGTGTTTTGGAAAGAGAAGAAAAGTAAGTATATATATATTCATATATTCATAAGTATAGAAGTGTTTTAATTTAAGTACATCACCAGATTTTAATGAAGTGATAGAATACAGCAGTTATTACAGAATTTACTTGACCCCTCTATTTCCACATTCAGTTTCTATATAATTTATCTTCTTTTTTCTTTTTTATTGATTGATTAAAAAATCATATTTTTACTCAATAGACTTCATATTGATAATTTTTTTAATTTTTTTTTTTTTTACAGAGTTTGGTTTTTGCAGAGCTGAGTCACAGTGCACAAATCATAGCAGAGCTGCCAACTCTTGATTTGGAGAGGGCGTAGGAAAAAATGCAGAAAAAAACTTTTTAAAATTGTTGTTCAGAAAAGGGGTAGACATAGTGGTCTGTGGAAAATTTAGATGAGCAGAAAAATCACTTTGTCATAGTTTGATACGGGGGGATTGTGTGGTTTTGGGTTGTTTTTTTTTTACTTTAAAGCAACCACAATAGAAAAAGTAATGAACTGATAAGGGCGGTAGTGAGGGAAGGAGTGAATGGAAAGACTGTCTTGCTGCCAAAAGTGTCATGTCACACCACAGCCTGTTAGCTTTATCAGATGTATGCACAATAAATACTTTCTCTATGATATTCAATTTATAAAATGCTGTGACACTCTTGAAAATGTGAATGGCGAGAAGGCCATTTAGGCTCAGAAGAATGTGTCATGTGTCAAAGAAGCCCTCTGGAAGACAAAATGCCCAATCTTTTACATTTTAACTGAATTAATTGGGTTAAAAATAAAAACAGGTAAGTAAAAGATGCTGTGAACCTATCTTAAACACAGAGGAAGAGCAGATTTGTCCTTGGAAAGTGAAGCGCTCATTGGGGAGCTAGACTTACTGGGACAGAAAGGAGCAATTCCCCTCAAAGGTAGTTAAGTCACTGGACCAAGTAAAGAGAAACTGCAGGGCTTTATTATTCCTTGTGGTAAAAGTAATTCTGATTTTGTGATAAAAAGTTATCTCTGTACTGGAATAGACTTCTTTTCTTCTGTAAATTTAGCTGGTGCTACATGTGATAACACAGGTTACTTTAGAGACAATAAGACACAGCATCTGTTCAGAAAAAAACATGAATTTAAATCAAATATTGTTGCAGGTTAACCCAAGGTGTTTGCAATCATGCACCTATTTGGGTGTCTCAGGAAGCAGTATTTGTTTCACACCATTTTGCAGCTGGGGATCTGGCTGTATCAACTGTTAGGTATAAAGACAGCTCTCTTGATAATCATTATCCAGTGGAGGAGAGGAAGGTGGTTCAAGCAGGATTCAAATGCCTGGAGAATGTGGTTTTAGTATAGGTAGCTCAGCTACCCTTACTCACTGCAGACCTACATGATGAGATGCAGACAGTTCTGCAGCTGTTCAATTTTCCAGTCTGGCAAGTACTTGTCTTAAAGCTGTATAACTTAGGATACTAACTATAACCTCTGTTTTCATTCATTAGTGTTTAGTTTGCTAGCATTTAGTGGTTTAGATGCATTTTTGAAGTGAATTTCCTGATCAACCTCATTTACCAGGTTCGCAACAAGAAACAACTTTGAAGGATACAAGCAGGATTTATTTCACAGCAAACAGGACTAGAAGATGCACTACTGGAGTGCAGCTAGTGCACTCCAACTACTATGGACACTAAATCCATAGGACAAGACTAGAGCTGAAGTAAAACTCACCAAAAGGCAGATAGAATGGACATCAGGTCCATAGTACTGTTTTACTCTACAAAAATGCTCCTACAGTTCTGTACTACTTTTTAATGTAAATATAACCTTACAGGACTTACTATTTGCAACAGCTAGGCCTGTCCCTGAAGTGAGATAAGTGGTATGTTAACATGGCCATAAAGGTTCAGAGCTGGAGGTGGCTTATATCCCACAGGCTTACAGGACAGGTGAAACCCTGACTGTGATTCTCTTCCCCTTTGTAAACACAAGCTTTGAGATATCTAACACATTCAAGATCTCCTGAATGGTAAGGAACAGGAAAATGCATGTCTTGTAGTGATGGGGATCTTAGTATTCTTATTTGTATCATTAATTAACTTTGAATTTTAAATTACTACAGAAAAGTATTCATTTCCATTATCACTACTTTTTCTCACTCAAATAGTTTTGAAATCAACCTTTGTTCTTGTTACAATATTTCCTTATCTTGAATCGTGTATGACAAATTTCAGGCAAAATTTATTTCTGCTTTTATAATAATAGAAAAAATATTTTTTGTAATATTTAATTGGCTATATTACAAAATTTCAAATTACTTTCAGTGTTACACTGTTCAGATATCCAACCAATATAAAATGACAACTTTTTTTTCCCTTGCTAAACAGACAACTTAATAGTCCTCAATTAAATGTTCTGAGGATGTCAAAGGCTATAGATTCTCAGGTAACCCTAACAGACATCCAGTCTTTTCCCGTGTATAAAAGGCTTTATCTGTTGTTCCCTGTTTGAATAAAATATATTGAAATTTTATCATGACTGAGAAACATCCATTTTTTATTTAAAATTTGCCATCAAGAGAGGCCATTCTTCATATGTTATTCCACCAGTTAATTGCTGTCACTATTAAAAATAGTATCTTAATTCTCATTTAAATACACTTCCTAATACTAAACTTTAGTTTACTTTTAGTCTAGTACCTTGAAGAGCATACTGCAACCAAATACCCATTTTCCACATATGTATTACGCTCAAATGAGCTCATAATCTTCTCCATGGACTCTTGAAAAAGGAAAGTGTTATAGTTGCTCAGCATCTTCACACCTCAAAGTTAGACGTCTGGATGTGTGAATCAAATCCATGTTGCTAAGTACCTATTCAGGTTCATAAGTTCAGGAGAAAAGCAAACAGTAGTAACCCTGTTTCCATAGCCTAGTGGTTATGACATGCAATTGTGAAATAGAAGAAAATCCTATTCTCATTATATAGGTGTCATCATTGCCATTAGCCACATCTGAAAAAAGTGGATATTTTTATTTGACTGTGTAGTTATCTCTGACCTACCATGAGAAAAAAAAATGTGTTGTTGATCCCCCATGAATAGAAACATCTATTGTTTAACATCTGAGTTAAACAATTCTGCCCCAAGGACAGCCAGATATACGTATATCCCAACACTCTTTACTTCATATTTGCTAAATGTGTATTGGCCCTCTGCTCTGCATGCTGGGGATCTCATTTGGAGGTGTCCAATTCCTTCATGATCTCATAAGGGTCCCAGTGGTTTAATTAGAATCACAGAATCATAGAATGATTTGGGTTGGAAGGGACCATTAAAGGTCATCTAGTTCAACCCTTCTGCAATGAGTAGGGACATCTCCAACTAGATCAGGACTCCACGCTAGAAGTTAACACTTAGAAGTAAATGAAAGTAATGCTACAATTTAAGTATTAAAAATTTTTACTGAAGCCATCTTCACTGAAGATGTGTTAGCTAGTAACTAATGATTAACCCATGACCACTGTAATATTTTAACCAATTTTGTGATCTCTTCAGCTTAATATGACAAAATCTGTTTTTCAGAAAACATTGTTGACAAACTACTTATACAGTTTCTTGGTTCTTAATGAAAATAATCCCATGTCAGCTAATCCATTGTTTTTCACAAAATTGTTGTCAGGATGGTTAGCTTACTTCAGAAAAAAAAAAAAAAAATTGGAAATCATCTCAGTTATAGAACTTCTTCAGCACTCCAAATACAAAAGTTCAGAAGCATTTGCTGCTCATATGTGTTTTTTTAATATTCTTTGACATTTCTATAGTTCTTTTTTTTGATGTATACTTTCTGAAAATAGGACCAAAATTGACTAGTGTTTCAGTCTGTGGCACAATTCTAAAATATAATACTTAATCTGAGCTACCATAAAGTTTAATTCTGCTCAGAGAATCAGTATTTTCTTATTCTTATAAGAATTCTAAAACAAGGCATGTCAACGTTGTCCAGAATTCTAGAGCAGGTATTGAAGTATACCTCATTCAGTGAAATTATGGGAAGAATTTATATAAGAAAGCTATAATTACTTATATTGGATTTTAGCCAATGTATGCAAGTTAATAGTTTTATGAAATGAGTCTTGAGAGCTTTAGTAATTTGAAAGGGTTTAGACACTGTTTTTTTATATCAGAAAAAAATGGTATCTCTCTTAAAGCCATGCAGCTCACTGGAGAGACTGCACTGGAGAAAAATGATACTACATGGCCAACTTCATTTGCTGTGACACCTATAAATCTTCTGAAGCTTTCCTACCTAGGTGTTAAAATTAGCCCATGCTTGTTTAGCTCTTTATGAGATTTCAAGAGACTACATTTACAATTACATGTTAATTTACTATTTACTTTCTATTTCTAGAAAGAATAATCACAATTAAGAAATTTTATTTATGTAAAGAGAACCCTGCTGTTCTATTTTGGTTACTTAAAACCCTAAAATTCATATCTGTTCTAGACATTAATTGGACATGGGTTTGTTTGGGGTTTTTTTTCCACCATTAAGGTACTGCAGTGGAAGAGAAGAAATCTTGATCTTATAATTTACATTGAACATGCTTTACTGTAGGGCACCTGAAGGTTGCTTTTAGTTGGAAAGCTCATTTCCCTCTCCATTGAAGGTTCTAGGACATCTCTGGAGTATCACAGATCCATGTAGTGCACATTCACGAAAACATTTATCATAACAGCATTTGTTGTACCTCCCTCAGAACACTTTTTGCATGAACCACTTTATAAAGGACTTTGTCCTTCTTAAACAACTATAGTGATCTATCTTCATCAGAAAGCTTCTCTTAAGGTAGGGGAAAGATGAAGACCTCAACAGGTTACATCTTTATTAACAAATAAAACAAATACGAGGAAGTGTCCTCTGTTTCTAAAGACACATGGCATAACCCAACTCTAAAGGCATAACCCAACTCTAAAGGCATGACCCAACTCATGTACATACATATAAGATAAACCATCTCTTTGCCTCAAAAACCCAAACTCATAAATTAAAAGAAAATCCAAACAAAATAGGCCACCAAACCAAGAGTGGCTGCATCTGAACTGTCAAATAAGAATATTCCCTGATGAGAGTTTTTTTCCAAATTGTGCCTCAACACTTGCAAAATCATAGAAGTATTCATTGGAAGGGACCTCTGGAACACATCTAGTGCAGCCCCTTACTAGAGGCAGGACTGTCACCAACACTGTATCAGGTCAGCCACAGATTTGTCTAGCAGTGTCCTTGAAAATCTTCAAGAGTAGAGATTACAAAACCTCTCTGGGCAACCTTCTGGGCAACCTGTTATTACATTGCACTTCTCTTCTAGTGAAAAAAGTTTTCCCCAGTGACCAAGATGAGCCTCCCAAACGGCAACTTCTGGCCATTGCTCCTTATTATATTGCCTGCTTCCGTTGGAAAGGGCTTGGGTGAACCATTCATCTAACTGTTCTTCAGGTAGCTGCAGGCTGCTATTAGATCACCCTGTTGCTCTCCTTCTAGGGAGATATTTCCACTCCAGTCTAAGCAATTATGTTGGCCAAAAATGCCCACCTTCATCAGGTTGGTCCTCTGCAAATACAGTCACTTTGTGCACAGGAATAAATAAGTTAGTCCACAAGCTAGCCTACGAATGTGTGTGTACTGTGATCAGAAATGAAAATAAGTTAACTGCCATTACGGTGCATCAATTGAGCATATACTTGGTGTTAGCCAAAGTCTAGTGGTAGGGAAAAAGTGACCGCAAGAGCTACTCAATTTAACATAGTAGAGTCATAGTGTAAATTCGTGGCTGAATGTTCTTAATCTGCTGATAAGTCTTTGAAGACAAATGTTCTTTGGGGATATAGGGCTGGCATGAAGAGCTTGGCTTCTAGAATAGGTTCTGGCAGTTCAGGATTGTGGTATGTCAGGTCTGAATGGATGAATTATAAGGGCCAGAAACACACATGATTTTGACTTCTAATGTGTGGAAATGGTATTTTCTAACAGTGTGACTGTGGCTAGACAGTGTATCCAGTTAGAGTATCTGGTCCTACAGTATCTCAAGAGCCAGGATATTTGCAGCAATCCAAAACACCTTTTCTCCTGTTATACTCCCACCATCCTTCCCTCTTCTTTCATCCATCATTCGTAGACATGTGAATCATATTCTCTTACGAGAGCAAAAAGAGAGCAAAATTTTTCAGTAACAAAGGAGACGCTACTGTACATAGCCACCAGGGATGGGATCAACATTATAATAACCAGCTTCTGCCAATATGAATGACAATTTGCTGTTCTTTCAAAACAGAAATCTAACAGTCCAGTCTTCCTTCCCCTCATCCTTAAAAAGATTCTGTTTGCTTCCCTACCACAGCCTTTTTCATCTTGACATCCCTTTTTTCTTCCTGAGTAGTCAACAGTAATGTGGGAAAATAGAAAGGCTTTATCCTACCATGATTATTCTATAGTTTGTTCCTTGAGTCACTGCTGAAGCAAGAATAGTGGCAATTTCTCAAAGTGCTTTCATTTGCCTTTTCTGATAGATAAAGTTTTGGGAGGTCTTTTTTGTTTGGTTTATTTAGTAAATCAGAGAAGCCCTAGAAGAACGTAACAACCAAATCTAGCACTTTTCCTGTTGGTGAAGCCTATCACAAGGAAAATCTTGTAGATACACCAGTAGCCATTGGCAAGCTCTAAAGTCACTTTATAAATTCTCAAGAACTGTATAAAGGTGAAAAGGACAACTTGTACCGGTCTGCTCTTCCTGACATCCAGTACAATGACATTTGACTTTGTGTGAGGTGAAACTAGTGCATAACCTCAATACTCTCCTCATTTACATACTGCTACCAGGAAAAAAGCTGTCGGTCACTTTAAAGTGAGTCTTCTGAGATAGTGGCGGTCGATAATGCAAATTGAGGTTTCCACATACTTTTCTTCTGTGACCTGTCTGTCTTTTTTTTATCACCGGGAGTTATCAAGGCTGATTTTTCAAAATGCATTTTCCTATGTTTTTTGACAATAATGAAAGTCCATAAGTTAAAGGACAGAGGGTAAGAATGCACAGAGGGCATGATTCTTAGGCAACCTACTATGTTAATGATAGATTTAAACAGTCTTTATAACTGGAGATCTTTGTGTTGATATACAACCTTGCAAAAGAGCAATTCATTACAGTTCTTGCAATGGCAGCTTCAAAAAAGTCATCAATAACTACTTGGCAGTTAACACAAAAGAGTTACCAGAGAGGGCAAATAACATGGTCTTACAGTCAAGGAAACACTGGAAAATATGCAAGCTTCTATCAGGAATGCATATTCAGTTCTGAACCAATTAACCTAATAAAAGATAATTGAATAAGAGAATGAAACTATTGTATTCATCTAGAAGACTAAACAGTTTCCTTGATGTTATTTCTGTATTGCATTTTTTACTCTTACCCTGTATGAAGGATGAAGTACTGCCATTTCCATTTAAATGGGACACACTTCATTGGAGTATTTGCTTAATTGGGACATCTCCCAGAGAAACAATTTGGCTGAAAGGCAAAGTGTTCTACTTAATTCTGGATATCCCTGCAACACAAACCATCCTTCTTCTCCCACTGAAGTCGAAGGCAAAAATTCCAATGATTTCAGTTATTGCAGAGATGTTGATAAAGTTGATGAAGAATGAAGTAAGTATGAAGAATAGGGTATGCCTTTTTGTTTTAAAGACGGAAAGATTCTTTTTGTACTGAAGAGTCAGATCCAGAAAGGAACTTGTTCACCTAAAATTTAGATGCTGAAACTTTTAGACAACAGGACCCTGGAAAAGAACCCAGAATGCTGTGTTAGGCACCTGTGCTCCCTGTGCTACACTTGAGAACCAATGTGGAATGGGGTCTGAAACACATAGCATCAGCAATTAATGCAGCTAATAACACTGTATTGTTAACCACTTACGAGTAGCAAATATGAAGGTCAGAGTGTTTCTGAAGCGCCATCCTCTTCTTAGGCCTGGTTATTATCCCACAAGACTGTAGAGTCATGCATCTGTGTCCCTCTGATACTTTTTTCAGTATAAGTGCAAGGAATCTGTTGTTTCAGAGAGGTGAACAATACTCACTCTTCTCTCAAAACATGCAGGAAGAGTAGTTTTGTTGAAGGGCTGTCACAGTTCAACAAAGATTATGCGTTTCTGAAAAGCAGAATGGTTATTGTACAGCTGAAAACAATGTCAGATTCCAGAATTTTTACTGTAATAGTTTTTATATAATTTGCATTAAAGACTTGTTAAAGAGGTATGAAGACTCTGTACCAAGACAAAATGCAGGTTACTATTCTGTCAGGATGCTCTTGTTTTCACTTTTGCTAGCTCACTGAATTTGATGGCTTTTTCCCCACTGAATGATACAATTTTGAAAAAAAGGAAAGGAGAATATCTCTATTCAGGTAAGTGTATAAGCTGGTGGTTAGTTTTTCAATATGGTTGCATTTTTTCTCCTCCTCAAGCTGAGAAGAGCTCACACCTGCAGTTAATGCTATGACAATGCTATGATAAGCATTTATGCACATAAACTACAAGCTTTTTCTCTAGATGTATTTAATAATAAAATGCCTTTTTTTTTTTTTTTTTTTGAAGCTTATGTGAGAGTAGAAAGTATCACAGAAGGGCAACTGTAGACTGAAATCCTTGGGGAACTTAGATTCTTTTTTGGTCTTTTTCATATAATAGACTTTCTTTATATTTATGGCTTGTTTCTTAGGGAAGACTGTTCCTTAATTAGACAAGGAATAATTAAAATGCTTTCATTTACTTCAATATAATTAATCCAAATACCTGCTAGAGCAATTGAAATAAGGTTCTGACTCTCAGGACAGACATTTGTTTAGGATGATAAGTTGCCAACAAGCATGATTCTAAAATATTTAAATATTACAGTCAGGCACCCATACAGAGACCAAATCCCAGTTTTCAGCACTCTATTGTGCACTGATGAAACAATAACCTCCCTGTCTCAACTGTCATACTTTTTGAGTAGCTGAACACTTATACTTCATGATTAGGTTATTTTCTTATTGGGAGATAAAGTGCTTGACAAGAATAGTATATTCTACTCTAAATTTATTTCAAATATGTATGCTTCTGAGTAGAGTATTGGATAGCAATGCCAAATCAGAGCTCATAATTGATACAGACAGAACTCATTAAAGCAAACCTGAAACAGTCTTATCCCAGACTGTTTTATAGGTGCAATTCTTCCTTAACTCACACAGTTTTATATGTTACAGCAATACTGCTGAAGCATATATCAGTATTTAAAATAACTATATACTATTAAATAGAGTCAATCCCTATCACTGCATAGAACTTCCTGACCATTTAATGTCTCGTATGGTTTTGTTGACCCAGATAAGCCAGGAATCTGGCTCTGTGTTACTATGCTTTCATTGAAAGACAGGTACCAAAATGGAAAATAGTTGAAATTCATCGTATGCCCTTTTGACTTCTGCACTCATTTTTTCTCATGTAAACTATGGTGCAAGAAGGATGATGCATGCATAGGTCATGACACAATACATACTTGTCACAGGCATGTCATGCACGTAGTCCTAAGAGCAGTGAAGCACTTAAAGTTTTCTCACAGTTTAGACACAGCATGGTAGCCTCAGAGTGTATAATCTATATGGCAGCATGGCCCAACAGAGAACGGTCCAAACTCTGACTTCTAAATACATGGTTCTAAGCAATAATAAAGTCAAAATCATAAAACTTCAAAACCAAGGGATTCAATTCTCAAATATCATCATATACATCCTGACACTTGTGTCATATCTGATAAAAAACAAACCAGTTGTCACACCTGATTCTTGCCTTCTCTTCGTTACCAGACTTTCTTTCTTTAACCCCAACAAGGGTTTTAAGTTTCATAAAAAGTAAAATTGAAAAAGAGCAATATGCTAGTATTTAGATGCAGTCAAACACTTAATCACCTAAAGAAAGCCTCAAGGGAAACTGAGGGACCTAATCTAAAATTATTTTCCAGTTATCTTTGGGTCACTTGCTACCAACCCACATGGTAAGTGGATTCCACAACACCTTTTAAAAAAATAAGATTGTCTAGTTTACTAAAATCCTACTTCTGTGCATGCCCAGCTCTGTCCTAACTAAACAGCTTAGGGAACACCTCAGCTTCATCAGGGTTTAGAAACTGAGGATGTCAAACTGTCAGGGCGTAGCACAGGCCAGCTGCTCCCTCGGGGCAGGGAGATGGCAGCCAAGGGGACAAGGCAACTGGCAGGGCAGGGCCCAGCAGCCAGGGCATGTCCCAGCCCCCAGCCAGGAGCAGGGCAGCCGGGGGGCAGGCCCTGCCCTGGGCATTGGGCACCTCCCTGGGGACAGGGGTAGGCAGAGGCCAAACTGGGATATTATCCCATGGGTGGGAGTCAGGATCCAGCCTGGTGAGGGTACCCAGTGTCGGATATAGCCCCGGGACAGACGGCCTCAGAAGTCTGCTCATGAGGCGGGGTCAGGATCAGCAGTGCCCACGGCCACGCCCAGGAACGGCTGCAACGCAGCTGGAGCTGAAGGCTGGCAAACCTATAGCCTATCTCCAACAGGGAGTGATGGACCCAGGCTGAGCTGAAATGGGGCTCCCAGACCCGTGGATGTGGGTGTGAGGGTCCCAAGTTGAGGCTGCTCAGGACCATGAAAGCCCATTAGTGCCCGCAGGACCTTGATACAAGTTCTGTTGCAGACAATGAAGGAGGAGCATTCATAGAGCTTGCCTTGCTGTGTCAACTGGATTTGTCCTTCATGTTCAGCTTTTCTTACCGGCAAGCTAAAACAACTCCCCATTCAGCATTTTTGCTTCTGTTTTTGGAAACATCTTATTCTCCCAATGCTTTCAACAGAAGGGCTGGAGAATAGGAGTCTGGCCCCTGAAAGTAATGTATTTTATCACTGTGTATGACTGCAGGTATCTCCATTTCCATCTAGTTAGATAATTATCATCGAGGCATGAAAAAACCATGAAACTGGAAGTAGTGTTTTAGAGTAGTGTTTTCAGATTTTTTTTTTTTATGTCAATGTAATTTTTTTTTTCTGTGCTTTTACTATTTTATAATATTCCTGAGTTTTGCCACATGACTTTTTACTGAATATTTGTGTTCTTCTCAGGAACCACTGCAATCACGCAAACATAGATCAGACATTAGTAAGTGTGAGGCCAGATCTCCTATATCTCCCAGTACTGCCCTGGAGGTCACCTAACGTTGGATTACACAGTTCTTTATTTTGCTTGCTTTTGCGCGACTGTGACACTAGCAGGAGGTGATAACAGGAGTCTCTTACCTTATTTCGTGAACAAATGAAATTTTTTCTTTCCAAAGAAATACGAGGTATATCCTTCTGATGTGTTTCTTTTTTTCTAGTTTACTGTTCTAAGAAGGTTGTGGCAGAGAAAGGGTACATTTTAGACATAGTTTCTTCCTCTGAATATCTATCATTCCTTTTTTATGACATACCTTCTTGTGACTTTTTTTTTTCTCTACACATTTTATATTTTAATTTTCTTTTTTAAACTTGATGATTACTTTTTTTCTGGCAAGGCATAATTGAATTAATTTTTAAAAAAGGAAAAAATAATATATGAAGTGATGATTGTAGGTAATTTTGGCTTTTTTTAGATAACGTCCATTCCAATACTTAACTAATCTCTCTCTCTCTTACTAAACTGAACCTAGTCATCTGCATTAACTGCAGATCATATCTTTCACTTAGGGAGTATATCTTTTTTCAAGACACATTTCTCAGTTTGTTTATGGTGATAAGCAGTTTTTGAAGTCAGTAGAATGCTGTTAAAGCCCAGAGCCCATAGTGTGGTATAGTACCTGGAGTAAACAGCTGCCTTGAGAGTCATGCAGTATTTTCCTAGCTATGGTGGGATTGCTGGGTGACTTTAGGCTGTATTGGGTTTACATGGCAAGATTTTGGTAGTGGGGGAGATGCAGGAGTGGATTCTGTGAGAAGAGGCCAGAGGCTGCCCCCAGCTTGGACCCACTGCTGGCCAAAGCTGAGCCCATCAGCGATGCTGGTGGTGTCTCTGTGACAGCATATTTAAGAAAGGGTAAAAAACAATGCACAGCAGCTGTGAGAGAGGGGAGTGAGAAGAACATGAGAGAAACAACACCAAGGTCAGTGAAGAAGGAGGGAGAGAAAATGTTCCATGCACTGGAGCAGAGATTCCCCTGAAGCCTTTGGAAAAGACCATGGTGACACAGGTTGACCCCTTGCAGTCCATGGAGGACTACATTGGAGCAGATTAATTCACACTGCAGTCTGTGGAGGACCCCATGCCACAGCAGGTGGAGATGCCCTGAAAGAAGCCGCAGCCCATGGAGAGTGCACACAGGAGCAGACTCCTAGCAGGAGCTGTGGCCCATGGAGAGGAGCCCATGCAGGAGCAGATTTTCTGGCAGGAACTGTGGCCTGTAGGGGACCCACACTGGAGCAGTCTGTTCCTGAAGGGGTGTACCATATGAAAAGGAGCCATGCTGGAGCAGTTCTTGAAGGACTGCAGCCCATTTGGATTGCAGGGAATGAAAGGAAGAGCCCATTTTGGAGAAGTTTGAAAAGGACTGTATCTGGTGGAAAGGACCTGATGCTGGGGTAGAAGAAAAGTGTAAGGAGGAAGGAGCAGCAGAGAGCAACTGCTATCACCTGATTGCAACCTCCATTCCCCATCCCCCCTGCATTGCTTGGGGCAGGGGAATTAGGGGTAGAGGAGTCAGGAATTAAGGAGTGAAGCTGAGCCTGGGAAAAGGGGTGGGTGAGGGGAAGATGTTTTTAGTTTTGTTTTTATTTCTCACCATCTTTATTTTTTTAAAAATTAAATTAATTTTCCCCAAGTCAAGTCTGTTTTGCCAGTGACTGTAACTGGTAAGCAATCTCCCTGACCTTATCTCAATCCATGAGGTTGTCCATCTTATTTTCTCTCCCTGTCTTGTTGAGGAGGAGGAGTGAGAGAGCGGCGGGGTGGTGTCTGGCAGTCAGCCAAGGTCAACCCACCACATGGGCAAATAGTCAAACAACTTAAAACTTGCAACCTAAAATAAAAGATGTTGTGAATCACATTATCTCCAAACTCTACCATGTGGGCTCAGGATGGTGCCCAAGGATTGCTGGCAGAGGGCAAGCTTTTCCTGTAAAGCAGTCTTTTACTAAACACCATTGCATACTTCACATAGGAGCTACTCATGATATCCAGTCTACCATTTAGTTATCACATAGTGAAGTGTGGGATAGTTATTTATCTTTATCAAAATGCTATGTGCAGTAAAGATAAAGCAGTACCTTTTTGTCCAAAGATTACCAAGTTATTGGCTAATATTTAATTCTCACATCACTTGATTATAGAATGTCCAAGCCCCTATTCCTAGTCTTACACTTCACTCCTTTTCTCATTCACAACATCTCAGTAAAAGACTACTACCCAGTGCTTGAAAGGATCTTGAATCAATTTTCCCAACCTACAGTAGCTAAGCTGCCCTTTCTAATAAACTTCAAGCATGTCTCCCTTCTTACCAAGATATTTGCCAATTTATCAGTTTTCCAGTTTACCAATTGATTTATTTGTTAGGTTTTGTTTCTTAATTTGTTCATTTGTCAATTTGTTAATTGCTTGCCACTTTCACAGTACTTACCCAGTTGTATTCACATCTTCATTCTAGTGATTGCAGTGGAAAAAAATGCAGATACTCGGTTCAACCCAATACCTTAGAGTCCCGTTTTGAAGGGCAGGATATTGACATGTAGTATTTTTAAAACCTCATGCTGTATGGATTTGTAAATATTTTAGACAGGAGATTTTGATTTTTACTCTATATGAAGTTACCTAAATACCCCACAGAAGGAATTATCAAATCTATGGATTCTATATATTTGCATTCCGTAACATGATATACTTCAGCCAATGCATCATATGCCTCCACAGAAACTGAACTGAGTCCATGAACTGACATGACTGTAGCTGTAAGACAGAATAACAATTTGCCAGGAAATCAGAGCTTTCCATGAAAGAGCCACTTCAACCGTTAGGAGCAGTAACAAGAGCATAAATATTCAAAACAAAAGGAGAAATCATACTGGAGAAGCAGAATCATTCCCTGATAACACACCAGTCTAGTACTACAGATTCCAAGGTACTGTTTTCTTCTTTTTAAGGATCAGCGTTCACATGTCCGAACTCCTAAAAATGTTATCTTGAGTTGCTCTGTTATTGTGGCATTATCAAGCTAGTCTGCTGAAGGCAGTTTCTTTGTAGAAAACAATTTAAGATTTATTGGGCTTGAAAAAGAGAGTTTTACTCTATAGCCCACTAGTTATAGCCCTTGCAGTGGAAAGAAGAGACATGGGCTCTGATCTCTGCTCCCAGTGCTTGTTCTTTAAAAAAAAAAAACCATCCAATAATGTTTAAATACTGTTGTGACATGTGATTTTAGTTTCTTCTTGTTATTACTCTTTCCTTCATGTAGCATCAGTTTATCTGAACACGGCTGTTACACAAACTATCTTGCCATAAAAACTGTTTTTCATCTCATTCTCAACATGATGGTCAATTTGATGACTTAAAACATTGAAACTGAAAATCAAGATGGTTAACCTTATCCTACTTTAATTTGCACCTTCTGATGTCATGGCATATAACACAGACATGACTGAGACTGTTAGTCTTTGCAGAAACACAGACAATCATAACTTGAAATTCTCCTAGACACTTAGTTGTAAGGAGATTGAAATGGCACTAAAATGAGGGAATTAAGTAACTGTATGAGGGAGAGCTTGATCTAATTTACTCATTATTTATGAATGATTCAAGGTTTATTAATTACATCAGGATTAATCACCAGTTACAAAATTTCTGAAAAATTAATTTTGTACACTGAAAGTAGATGGAATGACTGTGAAAATGTTTGAAAGCTCAATCTAAGAGAAATTGCAGAACCTGGCTAACAATCTTCTATTGTCTCCCCATGAATATTAATCATACTATTATATGATTTTTTAAATTTATGTTTTAATATACATATTTTCTTCATCTTGTTTTTGCACCTGTATCTAGTTTTATCCATTTTAAAGCATAATATCATACAAAAAATGACACATTTTTATCACTTATGTCTTCTTACAAATATTTTTATAGATTTTTATTTATTTGGTTTGTACAAATTCTTAGTTGTCTGAACAATAGTTACCCAGATATTTCAGGAAATACAGAATGCCAACAGACAGGCAAACAGTGCATGTAAGGATATTTGAGGTATGAAAACCTGGTAATTTACATTACATATTTTCCTTTTGAATATGAAACCTTAAAAAAATAAATGACAGTAAAGAACTTCAGTTATTTCTTAATTACATGTCCAAATCAATAATTCACCACTCAAACCGATTCTTACGCTAATGATCTCATATACATATTAATTTGACATTATCTTTTGGAGTACTGCTATTTTTTAAAAAAATTGTTAACGTGATAAAATCAACAGATTATGGATTTTAGTATTAAATAATTAACATATGAATACATATTATCAGACAATAGCCTGTATATATCAGCTTGAAATTCTGTTCTACTAACTAGAAAATGATAGCATAAGCAAGAAGGTTTTCTCTAAAAAGAAATATTCAGGAGTTTATTCAGAGCTGAAAAAACTCGGCGGGAATGGATGTAGCCTGCTATGCCAATATTCCATCAATGAGGCTTGTTGGCAGGATTTCACATGACTACAAAGGAGGGAAAGGCCTGGATTAATTCTGTGTAAGTTTTAGGTACCTAACTCAGCCTCCAACATTAGGCTCATAATTGCTCTTCATTGGCATTTGAATAGCAACTTCAGAAAGTGGTTTGGTCATAGGGGTTAAAGTCAGGTGAGATCGATGTAAGTGAGGCACAGAGACCGGTCTTTATGATAGAAGTAGTCAGGTTTGAGCCCTGAATCTAGCAGGGCACTGCAAGGCCATCTGAAAACTCCAGTTCACTAGAGGCTGAAGCTTTGGAAAAGATTTCTATGGAGTACACGTCTGATAATAGAAGACCAAAAAATTGCTACAGAGTCCTAACAAGACAGTTTTTGTGGCACATCGGTGAAATGCTTCATGGTTCTCTTGTGAAATCAATCAAAGCAAATGTTTCCCTACCATAGGCAAAGTGGCTCCATTTGCGGGAACAAGCAATTGCTTCTTGATTGTGAATACACCAGACACTTCTTATTCCCTAACTAATTGGTTTTCATTTCCTGGCCAATAACACATATCGATCTGGAATTTGTACAAAGGATATTTTTTCAATTCTGCACCAATTTTCAGGAAAAAAATGGTCTAGTACCCTTATCATAATTGTAGAAATTTTATACTGTATTATTTTATAGATCATTGATTTTCCATTCCAGAATATATAGGACATCTTTAGAGAAGCACAGTAGTACATATTAATCCATCAGATTACTTCTATCATCTGTTTACATTTAATTTATTGCCTCTGCTCACTTCCCTGATGTTTATTGTATGTGCAATTTATTATTTCCCTTTTTAACCTTGTATTTTCAATTTCATTTCCAATAATCATAAGCGAGAAAAACACAGCAACGTTAGCAAGAAGTGAGATGAAACCTGGTAGAAGGAGACAATTCATTCAGACATTTAATAATCGTACTTTATGAAGGTGTGGACAAGCTGTCCAACCTGTCAGTTTGCGGTCAAATAGAAATAATCCAATTCCTCAGAAAAGACATCACAAACTGGGCCAGTGAGGTGAGGAAAACTATTCTCATAATCTCTTTTAGCTTTAAGTTCTGTAGATGTATTGTTCAAAAATAACACATTTATATGAGCGTCTGTCTTGTGGTCATACCTGGCAGGGTTTTGCTGCCAGGATGCTGGAGGGTGACCCATGTGGAAGGAACGAGGAGCTGCTCTGAAATGGACTTAAACAACCCATCATCTGCCAAATCTGTCACCAATCCAAGGAGAACCTAGTGCTGCTGCTCAAACATATTTAAGAGTGGCAGTTGCTGGGAGGATAAACAAAACAGAGGAGACATGAAGGAGACATGGAGGAGACAGGCGGAAGGAGACATCGGTGAGGACACAGCTAGAGATGCACTCTTGGAAGGAGGCACTTCATGCCACAGCAGGGACAACCCTGAGGGACTGTGGTCAATGGGTGACCCATCCTGAGGTACAGACACTCCTGAGGGACTGTGGCTCTGGGTGACTCACTCCAGGGCAGTGACAGGCCTGAGGGTCTGCAGCCACAGGCAACGCATGCTGGAACAGAGGAGAACAAGAAGCCAGGAGCAGAGAGACACTCATTCCAGCTTTCTGTACCACCTGTCACCTCCCCAAAGGAACTAGGTAGGACTGAGTGCAACCTGTTGCAAAAACAAAGGAAGCTGAGACTAGGAGATGAGGTACTTAATGCTTCTCTGCATTAGAACAAATAAAAATATAAATGAATGAACATTTAATTTCAGTATGAATTTAGGAAAAAAACTTATTTAATATGGTATTAGTTAACAGTCTACTCTCATATAGTTTTTCTCATAGTATTTTACAAAGAAACTCATCATTTTTATCCAACTATCAGACAGGACAATTGAGACAAAATGATCAGCAGTGATTGACTAAACATCAGTTACCCAGTAATGGAACTGGTAACAGAATATAAATCTACCATGTTACCACTTATCAGCTCATCAGCTTAACCACTGGTTTCAGCTATCATTATATTAGCGAATTATATTATAAAACATAATCAAAGTCCATGTGTCCCCAACTCCCCACATATCTGATATGGTGTTGGAAAATAGACAACAGAGGAAGGAGAAGGATTTTTTTTTTTTTAACTGAGAAATTTATGCTAGATTAACAATATTGAAAAAGCTCAACTAGAGTTGAAACTGGCCAGTATTGTGTAAGAGGACAAAAGAGACTTTCTAAAGTATGTTAATAGCAAGAGGAGGTTTAAGGAAAACATTGCACTGATACTTGATGAAGATTTGGCACCTGACAAATAGGGATGAAGAAAAGGTGGAGGCATTTAATGTGCTTTTTTGCCTTCATCTTTAATATTAATGATAGACCTTGGGCTGTCCAGTCCGCTGAGTTGGAGGACCATGACTTAAGAGCACAGGAGCAGGCAATTGCAAAGTGTTGGAAGTCAAGCAAGAGGGGCAGAAGGCCAGCTTGGCTGAGCAGGGATCTTCTAAAACTTAGACAGAAAAGGAAAGTATGCGGATATTGGAAGCAAGGACAGACAACACAGGAGGACTACAAAGATGCTGTTTGTCACTATAGGGAGAAAATTCATGTGGCCAAAGCTCAATTAGAGTTCAAGCTGGCCAGCACGGTGAAGGGCAACAAAAAGGGCTTTTTAAAATATGTTAATAGCAAAAGGAGAATCAGAGATAACATTGGTCCGTTGCTTGACAAGGTCAGTCACGTCACAAATAGGGATGTAGACAAAGCAGAGACATTTAATGCTTTCTTCACCTCTGTCTTGAACACTGATGATGGGCCTTGGGACCCCTGGAACCCTGTGTTGGAAGACCATGACTGGGGGGATGATAAACTCCCAACTGACCCTGAACTTACTTGAGACTTGCTGCTCCAGCTGGATGCACATAAATTTATGGGTCGTGATGGGATTCATCCCAGGGTACTGAAAGAGCTGGCCGATGTCATCACGGGACCTCTCTCCATTATTTTTCAGTGGTCTTGGGAGTCTGGAGGGATCCCAGTCGCCTGGAAGCTGGCAAATGTCCCAATTTTCA
>NW_009194655.1:80599-81057 GCF_000690835.1 Fulmarus glacialis | reverse complement strand
ACTACCTGAAAGGAGGTTGTAGTGAGCTGAGGGTCGGTCTTTTTTCCCAAGTAACAAGCAATAGGACAAAAGGAAATGGCCTCAAGTTGCACCAGGGGAGGTTTAGATCGGATATTAGGAAAAATGTCTTCACCAAAAGGATTGTCAAGCATTGGACAGGCTGCTCAGACTACCTGAAAGGAGGTTGTAGTGAGCTGAGGGTCGGTCTTTTTTCCCAAGTAACAAGCAATAGGACAAAAGGAAATGGCCTCAAGTTGCACCAGGGGAGGTTTAGATCGGATATTAGGAAAAATGTCTTCACCAAAAGGATTGTCAAGCATTGGACAGGCTGCTCAGGAAAGTGGTTGAGTTGCCACCCCTGGAGGTATTTAAAAGACGTGTAGGTGTGGCACTTAGGGACATGGTTTAATGGTGGACTTGGCAGCGCTATGTACACGGCTGGGCGCACGGTAGTACAA
>NW_009194655.1:21247-80536 GCF_000690835.1 Fulmarus glacialis | reverse complement strand
CGAGGAATGGTTAGGAACTGGTTCACTTGTACACAGTAGCAGAGGAAGGCACTGAGCTACATAGCTAACCTCATGAGACAACTATGCTTATATGGTTACTGGGATGGAGCAGAATCAGGTAATTTAACAGCAGTGACTCGGGGGGCTAAAGCCTTCATCTCTCCATAGCACAGTTTAAAAGAACCTTGCTCTGAAAACCAGTAGAGCTAGCGAGGTAACACAGGCTTTAAATCTGCCCCTAAGTTTCTGTCCCCTCTTTCTGGCAAGGGACCTCCAACCCCCGTGATGGCATCCCAGTGTTGCATCAGCAACACACCCAGCTCATCACGAGAGATTTACAGCTGTGTCAGACTAAAGGAGGCTGGGTGAGGGCAGCCACGGAGCAGAATATTTATCGTGCATCACTTAGGAGATGCAGAATATTGCTTGGACACTTTAATAGATGCATCAGTGTTAACTGATTTGCTCTGAGGCACCATATGCTAATCAAATGGGGTGCGATGCATAATGTCACATTAATGTCGTAATAAAGGAAATCTCGATGTGTTCCGTAATGTCTTTATGATTACCTTTAATTTTAGATAGCTAGTGAAGGAACGTGCGTTCAATACCTGGATCTGCTGTCTAATTACCTAGGATATAACAAGAACCAAATGTACGATAAAAGGCCAGGGTTTTTATTGGAGATCACTGGTGACAACATAAACCATAAATAAGTCTTACAATCTGTACAAGCCTGAAACACCACAGTCTGATCGGCATGAGAGATTGTTTTAGGCATATTTTGATTTCTTTTCATCTTTAGTCACCAACCTGGAAAAAGGAAATATGTAGACACAGAGGAATATAGCTTCAAAGCTGCTCCCAGGAGGATTAAATACACAGGTCCAACAGATGTTTTACATTTACTTCTACAAATAAACATACTCACAGCTCTGTCATTCAATTCAAGCCACCCCTTATGCTTACGACAGCCTTCCAGGTAAAGTCACCTTAAGCCTGCTCATCTTTTTCATAAATGCTCTTACTACTTCCCTTCTTAACACACACACACAAATACATCTACTACTTTGAATTAGCTTCTGAGAGATTGAAGCAATACACAGAATAATCTCTTTTTAATAGCATTTGGGTTTCAGGTTTTTTGTTTTATGTAATTTGCCTAATACTCAATGTATTTCACATAGGAAAATGGTAACTATTCCCCTTTTATAACCAGGGAAACTGAGGCACAGATTTCCAATAACCTGATTCGTGTGACAGCACTTTGGAGGTGGGATTAGGTGCCACGTCTCACAACTTCTAGATCAGCATTTAAGCAAATAAGTGCTTGGGATGGAGTTCCTCACATCAAATAGCATGTGCTAGAAAATTTTGGTTGTGTTGTGTCAGGTAAAAGAGGGATTAGGAGACTTGTACAAAAGACGAATTGATTTAAAGTGATGTCCCTGTTATCAAGATTCTCACCCAAAATCTGGTACTTTTGCACATATGCACAAATCACCCTTTTACACTGCTTTTGTAGTAAGTTTTTAAACCAGGACCCCAGAGGAAAAGTTTTGCAGCTGAGGTAGTGAAATTGAAAACAGAAATTGAAAACAGAAGACAACTGAAAATTCATGCAGGAGCCTTCCCAACCAGACCTGCTCAATGGTGACATTTGAGCCCCTTCACACAGACAGGCTCCAGGGTGGCTTCTCCCCAAACATATTCAACAGGTGTGCATGAACAGATTTATTTCAGGCTGTTGTTGATGAAACTAAGATCAGGACCTGGCCGTTATGACTGAAACAGAGAGGTAGAGTGAATTCTGGATCTCTGAGTTAACTATGATCTGCTACACTAGTATGAATCAGAGAAAAGACTCTGCAGGTCAGTGGAGTCACACCAGGGTAGAAGTAGCATAAAACTGGATGAAAACCAGGCCCAGGAATTAGAGCAGCAATGCTGCCTGGGCCCTAAGAGACAGCCAGAAACCCTTTGATAGAGTCAAATCCTGATACACTGCAAGAAACAACCTGCAAGTGAGTTCCCTATCGGCATCATTAATGCATTCCCCAAAGCAGAAATCAGAAGGCTCTTTCCAGAGGAGCAAAGCTGCAGAAAGAGGCTCCCTGTTTAATGACACCAGTGAATGTTTTGCCTCATGTGGAGACAAAGAAATTGGCTCCTGCTGACTTGGTGTCAACACAGGCTGGGACTGGCCCGAAATTCATGGTCAGAACGGGTGCAAGGCAGAGCGAGAAGGGGAAAGGAGGAGCCACTTAACTGGTGGGGCAACTAGAGAGTGGTTTTACAATTTAATTTTACATACATATAATTTTACAATTTATGATCCCTTCTAGCTCTTTGGCCTTCTGGAACATGGGACTCACTTTCATTATAATCTGTTCTTTTGCCTTCTGGATTTATGGAAAATGTGGAAGAGGTGCTCAGGATCAAGCAGAACAAAATCAAGCAGCCCTGGGGACGGTCTCGACCTCAGACGAGAAAGAGATTTGAACTCTGCACCTAGATTAAGAGTCAAGTTTTCAGCTGTTACAGGATTTTAAGTCTGGACTTTGGTTCCAACCCAGCTCAAAAAGCATGATGCTGTTACTAGGTGCAGAAGATTTCCTTCTCCCTCTTCTTTTCTTCAAAGTTCAGGTCTCAAATCAGTTTGCTGTTTCTAAAGCTAGTAAACAGAGCTGTAAGGAACCCCAAAAGATCAGCTGATCCAAAAGGAAAGATTAACATCCAATCATTCATGGATGGTTGTCTAATATCATCTTCACAACCTCTACGGACTGAGACAGCACAACCCTAAACAACACCCTCGTGCTTAACATCTTTGCTGGCCAGTTCCACTTCATGACAGCTTTCTGCAGCTCTTTTTCTATATATTGAAACTTACGGTTCCCAGTGATGGCTGTAAACTGTCCAAATGCAGAAGTTAACCAACTCCATAGCAGCACATCTGCCTGACTTCGATGCTACAGAGGCCAACAGTCTGTTTCTCTGTCATCCTTATTTTTTTCTAGTCCTTAACTCTACCCTTATATTTAATGATTTCATTTTCCCTCATCTGACTAATGTAACTCATACAATTTCTACTGTCACTTTCTGTGTTTATATCAAGTCTAATTTGCACTTCTGTGACTCTTGACTTCTGTGCACTGCCTCAGTGCTGGATACCAAGATATCAGTTTTATCATCTAAGTCAGATGGATGTTCAAGAAGGAATTTGTCACTCTGGTACACCTGGACTTCTCAACATAAACACTGGCCAGTGGGTGATCATGAAACAACCTGGAGATGATCAGGCTGAACACCAAAAGGAGACAGTAGAAAGGAAAAATCCTGGAAGAAACTAGAAACAAAAACAGACAAGGAAGAGGGATTATAAAAATATTCAGAGTCTTACGGCTAGTTTAAATTTCTCCCCCAGTACAGCATTGAAAAACACTGGCTGATATAGATACCGCAGTTTCTGTTTATCCTACAAATATTGCTGCACCAGGGTCAAAAATTAAACATAGCACTTCAGCCCAACTCCAGCTGAAACTTAAGCTGAACCTGAATATTTCTGGGTTTGCTTAACCTATATTTCTAATGCTGTTTGTTCTAAGTCAGCAAGCCCTAGTTTCCACAGGGAATGTTTGAACTTAAGTCCTAATCCATATGAACGACGGCAAGAACACATAAGAACGGGAATCGTAAATCTAAAGCCTTTTATTTTATTTTATTTTTCATTGCCTGATAGTTCCATAGCTCTAAGCATTGTGGTTTCCACAGAGGGTAGCAGCGCATTGCCAGCAGCATACCTAATTAATTTCTTCTTGCCTGTTCCATGTGGCTTCCTCACCCCCCATCCCACTGACCTATCGCTTCTCTTCAAGATAGGCTAAATTAATGACGATGAAACTAAGGAAGAAGTGAATTATTTAATTCCACAAAGTATCAAAGCTTACATGAGCCCAGCATCGACTTGGCCAGAATGATTAGTCCATGCCCTTGGGATTGTTTTTCTGGGCTCCTCCCTGTCTTCTCATCAAAATCAATGGGAGTTTAGTCTGGTCTTCAGTGGGTGACCTTTTGATTCTCAAGAGGTGTATAATGCTTGGCATTTACCCTGTGTAGTGTCTTTCATGAGAAGGGTTCAAAATATCTCTCTACACCAAGTCTCACAATATCCTCAAGGGGAAAGTAAGCATTATCCTCATTTAATTAATGCATTGCCAAAGGCTAAAATACGAACTAAAAGAGTTCCTTGATCCTTCAAGGTACACAGCTTGCTCAAATTCTGGTGAAGTTGGTGGGGAGATGAACACCCTGAGCACCAAACAGGATTAGCCTCCAAGACCAAGGTCAGTTTTCAGATCAGAAATTCTGGTCCAGCATGCTTCATCCAATGTTTTTAATCAATGCCTTCACCCACTGCTGCATCAAGACCCAAGTGATAAAAATAACAAGATATATTTTAATTTGTTTGTGGGGGTGAGTATATGTACATAAGCTAGCCAATCCTGAAACGAGTTTCAGAAGCACGTAAACCGATATGGCCCCTTTCTTCTGCCAATCAGCATAGCACAACAAGCAGAAAGGCTCACTAAGAAGCCACCAACCTTCATAGGACTTGGATTCCATTCCTGCACTGGCCAGGGCTTGACATATGGCCCTGGGGAAAGTCACCACTTTCAGATCCTCTGTTCAACTCCTATCTATTACCATCACCCTGACACTAATGATGAGTATCTTACTATCAGCAATGTGCTGCCTAAAAGCAAGTAAGAAGGAAGGGGAATTGAGGCATAGGGTAAATAACTTCTAAAGTCATATAGGATGTCTGCTGTAGCCAGGGAATTCAACAGAGTTGATGCAAGTCTTTGTGGAATTAAAGGACTGTCGGTTGGACCGCAAGGAAAGTACAAAGACGTAAACTACTCTCTGCCTATTGTCATCTGCCACCCACCCTTTCCCTCCTCCTTTTTGGTCACAAAGCTGCTTATTTTCATTACATCCTAAATGCTTCCAGACTTTCTTTACATTTGAAGCAGACTTGATGTCTTAATTGAGACTCATAACAAACATGTAAGCAGGCAGATCCCTAAATTAGCTGAAGAATCCTGTTAGATGCATCGTTATAAGAAAAGAAGGCAGCAATCGGAGAAAAGAAAACTTTACCATGGTGCAGACCAAAAGCCAAATGCCCAGAGTTCCACTGAAACCCAGCAACACTTTTTTCTGCATAGCAGCTGTAAAACAGAATTAAGTTAGCACGTCACTGAAAATAGGATCTCTCCTATGGGGAGTAATGCCTACCATCATCTCAGACCAATTTGCTGCTCTATATTCAAAGAACTCCTGAGTTTCTACAATAGGCAGTCTAATAGTAAACATTTGGTGTTAATGTTTGATGACTAGAAGCGCAGCAGAGCCAAGGTGTCTTTCAGAGCAGTATGTGTGCTTTCTTTGCTTCAGGGGCAGGATAAGACATCCATTAGAAGGTGATGAGCTAACTGCAATCTTCTTGGAAGGTTTTATGACTGTACCAGGATTTAAAGAGATGTCACTAAATGCACCTCAAATAGGTCCAGGTGTGAGACCAAGTCACATATAAGTACTTCGACAGAGTCACTTTGAACTGAGGAACAAGGATTTCAGGATTTGAAGCCAAATAAACAAGGCAATGAAGAGGAGGGACAAGCTGGTAAGTCAACCACCAGTCATAAAACTACCGAGCATGGTACAGTGTATGCTGTAGGTGATTGCTGTCGCCTAGTTTTACTGAACTAGCCTGAACTGTCTCCAGCACAGCCTTGAGAATGTTAGTGGTGGAGAAAGTGTGTGGAAAAAAATCCTGAAGATGTCAGCTTGATTAACGCCAAAAAGTTTCTTCAAAACCTGATTCTCTAGTCATGTGGTTGTGTTCTCTTTGGCCACAGCTTCTGTTACCAGTAAAATGCAGGTTCTGTTACAACAAACTTCAGCTGTGACAACTCGCATGTTCTGCAGAATATTCATGAAAATTTAAAATTCAAAGTTTCCGGAGTGTTTAATTTTTTTTAATTGAAGCAATTCTCTCAAATCTTTGTATAACTTGGTTATGAAAGCTGTTAAAGCAAACACAAATAAAATATATTTATATTTTGACTTTTTTTTTTTTTTGTCCTGAAATTCCATGAGCAGGCTACCATATTAATATGTGTTTAATACATAGAGTTTATAAAAGAAAAAGACTCATGCAAATCTTCTGACAGAGTACTTTCTTTGATTGTTAGTTAGGTATTTCTTAGTGCGTGGTCCAACCAAGTGCCACTCTTATAAACCTATAAACAACCCGACCATAAAAATTCAACACTAGCTTCTAGTTATATATTGTTACTTACTATTTACTTTATTATATTAGACATCTCCCACGCTCCAGGTATTTTACAGCTCTTAGGATAGTTAATGCAATTTAAATATATATAGTGACTGTACTGAGCTCTCATTCGGGAAAGGAACCGTAATCTATCAGAAAAAAAGCTAATTACAGTTTATCCCATTGATTTATTTCTCCCCAAGCCTCCCCTCCCATTTTTTTGTAAGTATTACAAACCTTAGGTTGTAATTTTGATATATGCTGCTAGATAGATTAAATACCAACTAATCCTCATATAAAACTGGTAGTTTGATCAATACAGCTAAAAGCTTCATTCCTCACATATGTATTTCTCAGCTTTAGAACTATCAATTTTAATCCCATGTGTCGCGATTAGATAATAATCAGGCCAGGAATTCAGCTCCACAGAATTCAACAAAACCTCCCATTCAAATTCTTTAGTCAGAAAAGAACAGTTGATCCCTCTTTGGCATAAGAAAGATGGACTGGATAACCTCACCAGGTTCTGTCCAAGGCTACATCCTATTCTTCTATCATTTCCCCCTTGCCTTCCTCCCTCTCCCTCTGCTCCCTCTCTAGGGACTAACCTCCTAGAAACAGATGTGAGAGAAAACACCCCAACCAAGTTAGAAAAGGCTATTTCTGAGATTGTTGGTTTCCCAGGCTAGAAACACAAGAGAAGACAGCGGAAAACCACCAAGAAGGTTTGCCCTCACGTTCTGTGAGGAACTGAGCAAATCTGTTTTGCCCTTCCTGTACAATACAAATGGATTTCTCACCGAGTGAGTCATTTCATTTCCCAGATAGCCCCTACGTCCTTCTTATGAAGGAGGACACAAGAGAGAAGGGAAAAAACAATAAATAAAAATCACTTGGATTCAGCAGTGATGGGTGTGATGTGGGAACCTGATTAGAATGTCATAATGTAGCCCTGATACAGGAAGCTAAATAGAATAGAGTAAGCAGCCTACAAAGCTTTTGCTTTCAAATAACATTTATTGTCACCCTAAAAAAAGAAAGAAGGGGAAAAAAAAAGAGAAGGAAAAAAGCAGCCAAGCAACAGAGCTGGTGCTGGATCTCCAAAACGTTTTCTACAATAACTTTGAAAAAGGTCATGCGAAGAAGAGAGGAAACTGGAGCCCTTTCCCTCCACAGAGGAAAATAAATGGGTGACACTATGCTAATGAAGACAATTCACTCCCAGGATGAGTCATTCAGCAGCAGCGAGGTCTTTGTCCTGCCTGTTGATTCATATTCTTTTCCCCCTAGCATCAAGAAGTCATTTTAAAAAGGTTGGCTGGGTGACCTACCCACTAACAAGTTTGGGTTTGATTTTGTTATTTATTTGATATTAGCATAGTGTCACCCCCAGGAGATTTTCCTTTCACTGATGGAATATCCTCTGGGTTATCTTCTGTGGGGTGGGACGGAGCGAAGCTTGAAGCAAGACATGATGCCAGAAGAGCTACAGCAGAAACAAGACATGAGCAGGCAGCATGTCTGTTGGTGGGAAGGTCAGCTCGGCCTCCACCTCACAGCACAAAAATTAAGATAGGATTTTTTTTTTGCCTTGAAATCTCATTGTCGCTGTATGAATAATTCCTAGCGGTTCTATTTCTCTCCCCTGCTTTGACACACAGGAGCTTTTAAACAGATCAGCCCCTCGGATGTGAGAGCCCAGATCTGAACTAGCACAGTGATGGGATATAGGTCCAATTATGCAAAGCTTCCTTGAGCAAAATTGTTTAAAAATCAAAATAAAATGAAGATGTCCACAACGCTTTTTGTAACAAGAGTATCAGCTGCACAAGGACTCTACATCTGACCCAATCGACTGCAGAGGAAAAAATTATAAACATTGTCCTTCAGAACTAGAGCACTTTATTTTCATTTAATGACAACTATGATGGACTTTTTAAGCAGCAAGCAAAAATTAAAGTACTATTTTTAAGTGTGTATTTTTTAAATGTATCACTTTATGGAGATATTACTAACCAGATAGCTGGTATAAACTGTCATATTTCTAGTGACTGAAGGCAGCTGAATCAATACTTCAAAGTAGGTTCAATATTTGAATGCAGCAGTAAGGAAGGTGGTGTAATCCACCGTTATAGATTAGATGGCATGTCAATCCTAAATCGCACATTACAGAAGAACCTTTAGTTAGAGAGACTTTTCCTCTAAAGATAGCTGGTTTTTTTCTGAATGGTAAATATTCTTTGTACTAAGTCATTTAGTCCAAGTTTTCCCTGGTGTCGTACAATGCAGAATTTGTCTCCTGCATCTATCACATTGCCAATAATGCTCAATAAAACATCAAATTAATTATCAACAAGTATTTAAGATCAAAATCTTTGATTGCCCTTAATGAGATGTCCAATGATGCTAATCACAGAAAAAGTGTCTTTTAGAACTAATAATCAGAAACACATTTCAATGTGAAATAAGCAATGATCAGTATGACAAGAATAATAAAAAGAGAATCAATTGCACATATATTAAGCAAGGGCTCTTGTACATTAAATATTCATTTTGTGCTTCACATTAACACCTATAATTTAGTAAATAAATTTCAACTTTTATTGGGGATTTCTTAACTTTCAGCAATGGTCTTTTGAAAGGAAAACACAAATCTATTTAGAGAACTCTTTGAAAAGGGGACTTTCAGTTCCATAATTCAGAAAAATACTTTTCCTCCAAGTTGTAAGAACACTGATAAAAAGAAATTCCTCTTCACGTTTTACTCCTTTTTGTTTAAAAGATTGATTTTCTATCAACCAGGTCCCCAATTCTGCTCTCCATGAAATTAAAGGCAAAACTCCCATCCGCTTCAAGAGGAGCACAAGAGGGACTCAAATTCACGATGTACCCTCTCTCTCAACCAGCCACAAAATCCTGTACCGTCTTTTCCCTGTCCGGACAGGCTGATGCTACATTGCTTGGACAGAGAGCTGAGGGACAAAGAGGCGTCCAGACTAACGTGAGACAATTTTCCACCTTTTGCTGTACCAGTGAGAGTCCCGAGTAACTAAACGAAAGCTGAGCTGTGCTACACCAGGTTTACCAAGTCTCGGTGACAGCAGTACCTGGCTCTGATATTACATATGAAGCCACTGGAGGAGACAGATCATCTGGGATGGGCAAAGACTAGGTGAGCTTTGGAAACTTCTCTCCTCCCTCTTGTCTGAATAGCAGAGGCTGTGCTTGCCTGGAGTTGCTGCAGTGGCAACCCATGGGTCGTACTCCCTTATATCATCATTTGCCTGAAAAAACACGTGATCCACGTTCCAATTTACCAGTAAGGATTGGATGGAGGGCTCTGTTGAAGGCAGCTATATCCTGGCAGCCCTGGTGCTGCAGCAGGGAAGGGTATCTTGCACTCAGGTTGGATCAGCAGATCTGTTCTCTGTGAAGGTTTGGAATGCCAAACAACAACTACAGAAAAGCTAATTTTTTGTTTGGATTGGGATTGCTTGAGAAGGGCACATTGGGTGCATGGGACCTCACTGAGCTGTGTTCATGTTATATATACAAGTTTGTCCCCTTTATAAGTAGGTGCATTGTGTCTCCACAAGTTCCCTCACCCGCAGTTTTGGGTGGGCTCCTGGGCCCCTGCCCTACACCTCTGTGCAGAATTACTGGGTGCTGGTCTCACAGCTGCTACACTCCACTTCAGAGTCAGCTCCTATGGGAAACACTCTTGCAACCACTCTCAAGTCAGCAACAGAGCCCCCATTTGTTTAGAAATGAGGAAAGCATTTCATATGAAGCTCCAGTAGTATTTTTCTGTACTGGTAAATTGCTTGTCCCTGCTCTCTATCTCATGGAGCCTCAGAGAGTTTTGAGGAAAAGTGCAGTGACCTGCCCTGGTAGAAATGCTTGCACAAAGTCCTGGTTTAAAACCGCTTTGTGAGGTTTGCTGGGCCAAACTGAACATCCAGGTGAAAAGTGTGAGATACTGTCTATGATCAGTATACAGTTCTCTTACTCATCTCTCTCCTTGGTATTCTTTTTTAAAATTTATTATTTATTTAAATAGTATTAACTCTCTGAAGGAGCAGATTGCCAGAAATTCTGCAAGTAGGTGCACAAATGGTCAAACTAATGAACATTAATTTTCCCAGTCTTCCTCCCAGTTTGGATTCTCTGGTGTCAAAATAATATCCTTAATCTCAACTGAGCCTTTACACTCAATGGGAATTAGGTTTTTCCTCCTCCACCCACAGTCCTATTTTCATTAAATTTGTAGGAACTGAATACTTTGAGAGGGCTTACTCCAGACCAAAAAAAAAAAAAAAAAAAAAAAAAAACACCCCCAAGAAAAAAAAAAAAAAAAAAAAAAAAACACCCCCAAGAAAAAAAAAAAAAAAAAAAAAAAAACAACACACCCAAGAAGAAAAGAAAAGAAAAGAAAAAAAAAAAGAGAGCAAGAGCAACTTGGCCACTCAGTTCAAAAGTTTGATAAAAGGCAAGAATGGAAAATAGAGCTACAATAAAAAAGTTTATAACTTGTGTTCTCAGAAATCCAGGCTTAAGAAAGAATCAAAAAGTATTCTTGTGATTTCAAAGATGTAGATTCTTAACCTACTTGCTACTAGTAATATTGGCTCTCATTTTATTCACTTGATTAAAAAAATAAACAATAGAGAAAGCAAATAGATTAAAACCATGGCCAAGAAAAATGGATGACAAGTTCAAACAAAAAATCTGGTTATACAGATTGACTGGTTAAACTGCGTGCATTGCCACCTCCTGAGTCCTGACACTGAAGTCTTCTGTCTGCTACACCCATTCTTACTTATTTGTCCACCTCTTTCGTTATGATACACACTGATCTTCTAGGTCTGGCATACTTTCTAAACACCTTTGAAGCTCTTGAGCCTTGGTTGCAACCACGAGCAGTATTATAGGTAACCATGGCTATTCCTGCCCTTGATTGTGAAACACTAGGAAACAGTATCAGGAGTGCAGACACAGAGCAACAAGAAAAGTCAAGGCATCACTAAAGCAAGGAGGTCTGAGTTCTGTCTAGGATGAAAAAGACTCTGTATGCCTAAGATGGAAATCCAGCTCCTTTCAAGACAGAAGAGCCTCTGGCCATCCACAGTGAGTTCAAAGTGCTATGTACAGACCTGCCCTGCCAAACGGGGTTTAACTTGTGGAGGGCAGCTTAATTCCCAGATTCAGTGGGGATGTGATGGGGAAGGATTGAGCCTATAGGTGTTTCACACCAAACTGGAAGCAAAAAACACTGTTTCTAATGCAGCATGTGGAAAAATAAAAATTATCCGTACCTGTCTTCCCTCGGTAAAACTCTTCAAGTAAAACACTGGTTTCCTGTGCAATGTAACAAAAATGACAGCTGTCTCAAAAGTTGTGTTTTGTCACCTTTTGTGACATTTCCTGTCTGCTCAATTATTCAGTGGCCCAAGGGACTGAGCTTAGTCTGGTCTTGTTCAAAAGCTCATGTCTCAAAAGCTCAAAAGTCTGAGCTGCTGATCTAGAGAAGACTCTTTTATTCACAGGTAATGGAACAGCAAAGTTTCTGTTGAGACAGAGGCCACCTAGTGCCAAAAAAGTATGATATTCTGCAAGATGGACACCCTAGTACCAGGCTGAGGTCTCCCAGGTAGTGTGGGAAGAAGAGCAGCTGACAATAAAAAAAAGAAAAAGTAAAAAGATTGCTTTAGACCCTTCTATTGAAACAAAATTACTCATTTTGATTCAGTCAGAAATCTAAAGTATTGACTTATTTTCAGGTTATCTGGTAATTTTAACCCTTTTTAAAAAAAATGAAAAAGAACCTTTCTGAAAAGAAAATTATAAACTTTTTTAAAAAAGAGAAAGCAATCATTTTGTCACCTTCAAAGTGCAGCCTTTTATCACATTTCACATCTTGTTATTATCCAAAATAGCCATCAAATTTGATCCAAATTAGTTAAGCCCATACACATTTGTTGTTGAGCTAAAGATTTAACAAAAATGTCCAACTCTGCCCTTAAATCACTGGGACATGGGAAAATAAAGTTCAAAATCTTGGCTTTATCGCAAGTTTTCTGTAAATAACGTGAGGAAATTTGTTGTTCATCGTATGTTAGTCTGTCCAGCCCTCTGGCTCATTCTGGAACCCCACTATGCAAACACACTCGCAATCCCTGAACAGTTTACAATTTGAGTCCAAGATACAAAACCAGGAGAAGATAAATAGGAAGGAAAAACAATGAGACAATGCCAGAAGAGCACATTATGTATAAAACATTTCCCTTCCCGTGCTGCTGTAGATTTTGTCTATATAAAAAAAAAAAAAAAAAAAGAAAACGCTTCAGAGCAGACATTATCTCTCACTGAATGCTTACAGAGCCACAAGCACAACAAATCACAACACCTAAGCAATACAAATAGTTTCAATTCTTGCCAATGAGGCCTTTGAAAATATTTATCTGTTTCTAGATTTCACAAATTCTGGAAAATGCACAAAGTACTGTGCTCCCTAAGAGCAAAGGTACAATCTTTAAACACACCAGCCAGTCTTCTTACTCCACCATCCCTTATACGCCACAAAGAGAGTAGCCCTTCTGTGCTGGGCATTTAATTCTTGTGTTCTGCAGACGCTGCAGGGACCTTTAGTTCTTTATCTCAGTTCTCTGTCACACCTAAGCCATGTTCCTGTACTAGACAGTATAAAACCCTAAATATGCACTTTAGTGTAAAGAAGACATTCCTCTTTAAGGGAAAACTAAGCTATTTTACACTGGCCAGAATGCCTATTGCTAGGTGGGGCAGAACAGATGAAGGTCAAAAATTTGCTCAGGGCTAGGACAGCTGATGTACCAAAGCATCTGTAGCCAGCAGCACAGTAAGCAGTGGCTACCACAATGACCAGGCACAGGATAGACACAGAACATGTCAATTCATACACTTGGGTTTTATACATTAAATAACTTCTGTAGACAACTTATTAACTCATTGCTTTACTTGTAAGTTACTCTATATTCTTGTAAGCAATTGACAGAAATGTACTTACAGTTCTTCTTAAAAAGTAGCTTTTTTCACCTATGCCTTTCTTTTTTTTGGTCCATACAACTGCTATCAGAGGTGAGCCGCAAATTTCTAATCAACACATTTAATCACACTGTCTCTTCAGAGAGGCCACTGTAGTGCTCACGTAATCTCATTTGTCTGGGTTCCTGGAAATTACTTGGAAAAACAACGGTGTGCAGCTGCAGAAGTGCTGCAGGGTGAATAGGGAAAAGAGGTGCTCCAGCCTCTTCCCCAGCTCCAGCGTTTCTCCCTCAATTTAGAAAATGCAGAACATCCAATTAGCAACATTGAGTAGGGTTTCCAGAGCTATTGATGGGGCTTTGCATGGAGCACTTCACCCAGCTAGAGAAATAGCATATCTAACTCAAAATACAACCCATACTACTAACACACTTACCTTGTATTGGCTAACTGGTATTGGAGAGACTAAAGTCATCATCACCGTTGCTTAGGATTTGTCATGTGGGCACATCAAATACATGTTGGAGATGTCAGTGGGCAAAACTGACAGCAACTTAAAGGGGCACCAACTGTTCAATTTATCTCATTAACTTCAGGCTCTTAAGTAACCTGTCCTTCAGAAAGGCTGCAAGAGATTTCATTGACTGCGGAGAGAACTGAAGGAGATTAGCTCCTAACTTGACACCTCAGCTGGAGTGAATCAGAGACCAGCAGTCAAAGACACAAGACTCAAAGAATCACCGGTTCTCTTCACAGGTGTACTGCTGGCTACTTGAGAACAAACCTTCCTTTACTCCACTTCCCTGCCATCCCTCTCTGCTCCTTCCCTAGACCAGAAAGCTCCCAAAGGCAAAGGACACCTCTGCACATTTGTGAGACACTAAACCCTGTAAGGCTCTGAGTTTCACTGGGGCCTGCAGCAATTATTGACACATAACTTTACAATCTGAATTACTACATCACCAGCAGAACTCATTTTGACAAGGCAACAGTACACGTTAAAAAACCACACCCTCTGAATTAGATGATTCTAATGGAAGTACAATCTTCTACATCTGAGTGGAATATTAATGTAGAATTGGAAACAGCACCTTAGCATTAGGAGCCTAGTCCCTAAGTTCACTATATATTGAATGAACAGAGATTGGCATAGCCAGATGGCAATTCAGATCTTAGGTAGGCTGAACTGACCCCTGGAAGTGTCTGTGAATATTAACAGTTCCCCTTAATGATTTGTAAAGCACGTCTTAATTTACACTGAAGCCTCTAGTGTATTTCTTCCCTTTCCCACCCGCCTCACAAAACGTTGACATAGAAGACACCAAAGCAGAAAATCCCCCCCAAAAAACTCTTAAAGCTTTGCTTTCATCATCTTCTTATTGGAGCTGTCTATGCAACAGATTGTTTTAATCCGTTTAGTAGCACTTTCTGGACTAAAACACCACTGCCAATTAAAATTTTATGATTCTAGATTTCAAGTAATAGATCAAAAAGCATTTAGGTGCCATATAGTACAACAAGAGGGCAAATTCTGCATCCATTCACACAAATGTCAAAGGTCTCATTCTTTTGCAGGTTTTGCCTTTAAATGGTAGGATCACCGGAATTGGGACTACTGTAAACGATGGGGGAGAGAAAAAAGAACATGAAATGAAGTTGCCCTTGCACCGATATATCGTTTTTCCCTGTTTCCACAGAGCATAACAGTTGAAGAGGTGAAACCTGGACATAGGCCTATTTATATGAACAGCTGCTCCAGCTAATTACCTGTCGGTTTCTAAACTCCTTATTGGAAGGCAAGGGAAAAGCATTCCCACCGCTGAAACATTAAAAGATCATCTGTTTCTATCATCAGACCAGAAATGGAGACTCATGTCACCAGGATGCTTAGTAAGGAAATGTAGGAGGGAGCTGTAGTGGACATGGATTCATTTACCTCAAATTGTGCCACTGTATTTCTGCCCAAGACCTTTTCTGTTCCCACCTGCTACGGTGGGAGATTCTGCTCTGAAAATACCATGACCGAGGTCCCATTAGGGGCTGCATAAGGTAGCATAAGAAGGCAACAAGGTGGGAGTATACATGGATGACCAGAGACATGAAAAATGAGATGGGAGTAACATCCTCTAAGAGAGGAACACTGTCCTCTGTTCTGAGAAACTCGCTCTGAGATCTTTTTCACTAATCCCTTCACGTGGGTTTCAGGCTGGGAAGGAAAATCCCAGGCTACTTGCTTTCATGGGCCATTCACAGTTGTTTGAAACCTCTACTCTGTTTGTAGGTGCCAGGTATCCAGGGAGATAAGAGTGGAAACGAAAGGCAAAATACAACTCACAAGACGAGCAACATTTCAAAAACTTTAAGAAAAAAATCTATTGGGGCCAAATAGATTTTCCCTGGGAGACTGTCATCAAACCATGACTGGAGCTGTTCAGATCTCCCAAAAACATCTTGGGGAGGAACAAAAGTGGGGTCTGGATCCAAACCCGCTGAAGGTAATAGAAAGATTCCTGCTAACATCAGTGGGGTTTGGATCAGGCTGGCAGCTGCTCACCAGGCATTTGCACCGACTTAGTAAGACCCTATGTTAGGAAACAATTTAATGCATCCACAAAAGTCAGAGGGTTTTAAAGAGATACTTCAGACATCTTCTGGCTCAGACTTTAGAATATATCCAGTCTCATCCAGTTTATGAAAGAGCAGACATCATGAAAAATGTAATCAGCTCAGTAAAAGCTTAGTATTAGCCACTGTTAAAAGCCCACACACTTTTGTTCGTTATCAATATGTGACATCAAATCCAACAGAGGAAAGGGTTGGTGGATACTGTATACAGTATGGATTTTTCACGCTGCCAACAACTAATTTCTCCCACAAATGAAACACCTTTCATATTATTTTGTCAGGGAAATACCAATTTGCCATCAAGTAGGGTCTTTTGGCAGTGTAATTTATACATATTTTTTACCCATCTGTTAGTATTAAGGCTTTCTGTTGTTTTGGTGGTGTGTTTTTGTTGTGTGGTGGTTTGTTTGGTTTTTTTTTTATATATCTTCTTCCAATTCTCCTTGAAAATTGAAAGGGATTAGGTTAGGATTAGGTTAGTGTTTTAAGCGAAAAGTCACAGAGATGGATGAAGACACTTTCAAAGAGATAATACACTGGAGATTCCTCGCTACCAATTGTCCCTAGGTGGTGGGATTTTCCTTTTTTTTTTTTTTTTTTTTTAAACCTCAATATAGTTTATAATCATTTTTTGCTTCTTCTGACAAAGTAAACTGGCCGAGGTATCACTTAACTTTATTTCCTGAGACCTGACCAAGGGTCAGCAATTACCTTGAACTGGTGTCTGACATTAGCAAATAGACAATCTCCTCTTGTTTCCCACTTGGTGAATCAGCAGTCCCCATGCTAATCGCGTCAACAGATTTTGCTAAAGCAGAGGAAGGGGAATTCCAGGTTGACAAATAGGTCCCCGGAGAAATGCACCTGTCAGTTACAGGAAAGCCGACATGGCACCGCAGAGGCAAAAGCAACAGGACGGATCCGTGCCACTGAAAGTGATATTCACAGGGTCATGCCAAGAGCGAGCTACGCTGATGCGCACAGGTTACCGGGGCAGCACACAACCAGTAGGTATTATCCACCACAGACCCCAGAAAGAAAAACCAAAGCAATGCATCTTTTAAAAGCACAACAGTGCAGAAACAGGAGATGCACTGGTCAACTGACCTTTTGCTCCTTTTGTTGTTTCTTGCTGTATTGCTATCCAACACCTATATACCACCAACAACCTAATAGTCTTTAGCTCACTGTTACCCAAAAACATTCCTCCACCCACTTGTCCCAGAGAAAAATACTAAACCTTCTAAAACTTGCTACCCTTCTCCAAGGTTTGTTTTAGAAATATTTCAGAAAAAGGCCCTCTATTTTTTTTTCCCCACACATTCTCTCCAAATAGGGTCATTACTTCCCCTCCCATAGTGAACACAAACCAACTTTTGGGCCAGATGCTGAACCAGAACCAACTACAGCATTTGGGGTTTTAGTCTTGCAAATAGGAAATCCAGAACTACTACACCATTCAACGTGGGAAGAAAAATATAGACACAAATTCCACCTTTGTGACCTGTTGCGGGAAAGGTGATTTTAAAAGGAGTAGGATAGATGGAAACAGTCAGGAGATTGGGGACGGGAAGGAATTGGCTGGGTCATGGCTTAGGGTCTCTTCTCTTCATCCCTGCTCTCAGTAACCTCCTTTTTCTCTGTCACAGCAAGGCAAGTCGGGGACCTGGCTGCACTCCGACACGATTTCATCCCACCTTGGAAGTTGCAGCATTGAAGGTACAAAATGCCTCTCTCTGCTCAGAAACCTCCATCAACTCCCCACTTGTGTTGCAGCTCTGGTCACTGCAGCACTTTGCTAGGGAAAATGAGTACCACCGTGAGCTGGGGAGAGCATCTTATTGACATCTCCTTCTCCCCATAGAGCAGGAGCCAAGTCTGTACAGTCCTACAACCAGGATATGGCAGGACAAGGTGGAGTGAAACACAAAATTAATGGCACCAATATTGCTATTATCACATTAGCACAGGCTCCAAATCCTTTTGAATTACAAGACCAGCCGGGATCAGCCTTCTCAAACAAGTCATGGAAAAGCAGGGAATATACTTCTCCCCAGCTGTCAAATTGTGCTCTTCGCTCAAGCAAAATGTAATTTTTGCTTTCAAAGAAGTGAAAAAGAAATTTCATGGGAAGCTGGCATTTCTGTTTTAATAATGAAATGTACATCAATCCAATTTTACTCATCAAGAACAGAGAAGCTTTAAGAGCGCCCTGAATTTCCAGTATTCAGGTGGCCACTGATGCCCAAATTAGCTCTGTTTCACAGCTGTTATTAGTAGTGCTTTGTGCCTGCTTCACAACTAACAAAACAGTTTTATATTAACACAGGGACCTAAATAGATTTGTCCATTAAACACTAGTACATTAGACCCAAGGTGTCCCTTACAAGTATCCCAGTGGAGTTTTCTAAACAATCTTGGCTAGAGCAACCTTGGGAAGCAAGTTTACTGAGAAACATCGCTATTAATAATAACCCTTCCAGGGCTGAATCCAGGGTCTAACGCAGAGCTGTTCTGGAAGTGTGACTAAAGCTATGCCATCCTAGTGGGAAGAGGGAAAAATAAACTGTTACAAGTAAGGTAAAGAAAAAAAAAATCCTAGCAGAGAATGATGTGATCAAAGATTTAGATTCAAATTCCATTACATTAAGTAGGGTCTTTTTTTTCTCCCCTTGCACTGAAAACGATATTGCAAGAGCAACGAAAGTATATTCCTGACAGATCAAAACAAGATTTTTATCTCTAGAGGGGAAAAGACTTGTTAATTTCTTGGTGGGCTGGGCAAGGCAATGAGATTCATATTGTTGTAATTATTAATTTCTTCAGTAAAGTGTTAAATCTCCAGGTACTTTACCTATTGGCTACATTTTTTTGTATTTCCAGCAAAGCTATTTAATGTCTCATCTTCTCAGAGGAAAGCAATCTGAATGGAATTAAGGATGCGTGATCACAGCTAGCAAAATGAGCAGAGACAGGAAGAGGGACGGAGAGAAAAAAATAAAGCTCTGATAGTTTAGACTGCCCAGGAACACCAGTGGAAAAATGTTCTCTGCAATGTTAATTTGTCCTTAGTTAAGTAGATTCTCTGTCCTGAACAAAACCATTTTTCACCACTTCGGTTATGCCAATGAATAGACATTAGCCGTATCAGACCAAAAATATTCTCTAGAAAGGGATACTCTTTCAAGATGATACTGATCTAGCAGTAGCACACGCACGCAAACATATCCAGTCTGAATACAAACATGCACGTATATAATTTCTGCCCACAATTCTTTCCTGAAAAGCAACCACCAATAGCTTTGGTTCCTGCTAAGTTGCACTATGATCAAAGACTTTGTAACTGCAGATCTGCCCTCAGTTCTTCCTCTTCCTGAGAAAGCTGTATGGTTACAGCCAGGGAGTGTAGGCTGGACAGAGAAAGGATGGCTGGACAGAGGATCAGTTGCTGGAAGTCACCATCTCTATCTTTCCCTGCGCTTCACTCCAGGGGACAAGCCTGATCCAGGTCCCCTTTCCCCTGGCTGTGACTTGCTGTGGCTCATTAGGGCAGGATAGTCAGGGACCAGTAGACCAGTGGTTTGGGCAGCCTGCTGGGCAAGGGGACCACAGGATCGCGCTGCAACAACGCCTGGGCCTCACCATTTCCTGGACACGTGCAAGAGAGGGACCACCAGGGAGGTGAATCCAGACTCCCTTCATCCAAAGCCAGTGCCAGGCTGGAGAGGATAAAGGTATCACATCATGTGACGCACTAAACAGCAGTCTGATGCTTTTAGCAAATGTCTTTAAAAAATCTTTATGTCCTGATTAAGGAATTTGTTCAGCCCCAAATTATTATTTTTTTTAGTTTATTGAAAATGCCAAGATGATTGTGCTGGGGGACAAGCCAAAAGGTTTTGCTTTTAATCTTCTCTTCCCCCCCCCCCCCCCCTTTCTTCTTTTTGCTTGCTCAGTGCTATTCATACAGCATTACCACCTAGGGACAGGTTGCAAGGGGTCCAAATGTGATGATAGTTTCCATATCACTACCTGAGATTAGGAGAGGCCAAGGGGGAACGTACTTCCTACCAAGCTTAATATTTTCAAGGAACAATGCCCGTTACAAACCCACAGTGCCGCTGGGCCCCAGATTCTCCTTTTATTAAGGATCAGTCAATGCAGCTTCATCTTGGGAAAAATGAGTCTCCAAGCCTCAGCCATGAGTCTTTCTCAGAAAAAGGGGTTCTTGCCATGCCCTTCTGGTTCCCTCCTTTGGCCTCACTGCAGCAGACCAGGATGCTAATTGGAAAAGCAAAGCTAATTAAAACCAGAGAAGCAAAAGAAACTGTGGGGGGAGTGGAGGGAGAGGAAAAAAAAAAAAGAAGAGGTAAATTCAAGCACGTAATAAAGAACATTTCTGCCCTGCTGTTCCTAGGAGGGATCTCGTAACAGTGGTGCAACAGCCCAGAGGCTACAAGGAAAAAAATTAAGCTACTGTGTATAACAATGAAAACATCAAACCCTTTGTGTACCATCAAAATGGAAACCAAGAAATAAAGTTAAGATGCTAAACGTGTTTGAAGAGCACTGAAGCATGCGGCATGTATTTGACTTCCACCTTCTGGGGAGTGCAGGGAGGCATGACTGAGATCTATTAAATCCAGTGATGGCCAAATGCTCTGCAGGTGCAATACCGCTTCAGTCAGGGCACAAACCCTGAAGTTCAGACACACAGAATTTGAAGGGTCATCCCACCAGGCAAACATGCTGCCTCCCTTTCCTCTAGAGAGAAGTATCTGTCATCTCTTGGGAGAAGGTGTCATAAACTTTCTCAGTGAAGATGCTTAGAGATGCTACATGTGTTCATCCTTCAACCGGACACTTTTATGTCTCTCACTCTGGGATTAGCCTAGGTCCCATCCACGACAGCAGGGAAGTGCCTTTGCAGGCAAGGAAGTCACATAAGACCTGAAGTTTGTAGGAAACCTCTCCTCACAAATGTGACATCCCAATTCCTCATAGCCTCTACTGCCCTGGTGTATACATGGCTTGCTGATGGAGAAATGCGATCAGCAAGGTCCAGAAAAAGTGAATATTGGGATTTAAAAGGTAAGGAGAGAGATGCTTTTTCTCCTCTCTAAAGACCTTTTTTGTGCTTAACTTCTCTAAGAATGATAAGGCCAGGCTAAATCTCAGGTGATGTAGAAACTTTTTTTTGTCCAGCAAGTCAAAGGGGCAGAAAGAGGCAATGAGAGGGCCAAGACTGACTCTTTCATTTCTCTCCTCCCTTTCCTACAGGGGAGTTTCACATCTTTTGCAGAGTCCCCAAGTGCCCCCAGTGCTGGTTAACCCCTTTGCTGGCTCCACGCAGAGCTCACTGTGTTTCCTGCAGGTCATTCGATTCTCCATGTCCCAACCTGCACACGCGAAAGAAGAGCTTGTGGCAGCAAATATGGACAAGGTCATATTCCCGACCACTCTGATTTCAGCAACCCAGAGGTGACTGCCTCCTTCAGTAATACAGCTTGAGACTCATTTAAGGCCATTTTAAGGCCATTCAGATACAGGGAAATTTAAAACTCCCCAGGAAATCCAAAGCCTGTAGGAATATATTCAAGTCTTTCAATAAACAGGTAGGAAAGACGTTTTTTCCCCTACAAGACCACTTCAATTTCAGCTGAGAAAGAGACCTGAATATTTGAAACACACAAAATACCGAAAGGAAAACTCAACATACAATTCACATTTTTTTTTCCTTCTCTCAAGCTAACTTCTTTTATTAGCTTAAAAAATTATCTCATTAATTGTCTGGAAGGAGGAACACCACTCACAAGACATTTAGCTACTGGAGGTAGGGTCAAAAAAAAAAAAAAAAAAAAAAAGAGAAGAAACATAAAGCAAGACTTACTGAGAGCTTGAGCACTGTTTTGCATCACAGCAAGCTTGGGGGATGGACATTAATTTTCAGCAGTTCTGTTCCCCCCCAGTTAAACCGCCCTTCCCCAACCTGCTTCATCAGCTTAGAAAAAGTTCCTGTTTCTAAGCGATTTTGTCCTCACTCCCTTTGCTTCCTCGCCAGGATCACAGTAAGTGTGATAGGACCTTAAGGACAAAGAGAGGAAAATAAATAAATAAAAGCAGGCAAGGACAATCGCAGAGCGGCCAGTGTTAATGTCACCATATAAAGGGTCTGTCAGCATTTCCATTAGAAACTCCTATTTTCAAAGGTTTATAACTTGGCCATAAAAATTCACTCTGAGCAGCAGCTGGAAACTTGGCAAACAAAACCTCACTCAGCTTCGATTGATTTTTCTTTTTCTTTCTTCCCCCCTGTTCCCCATCCACCTTCAGCCTCTATCTTCTTTTTTTTTTCCCCCTCTTCTTTTCTCCTCCTTCTAAACAGTAAGTTTGGGTTGATTTAACCAAAGGAGTGCAAGAACAGGCATTCTGCCGCAGAGTCAGATACACTATTACTGCTCACATTTTGCCTTTTCTGGTCCCTAGTGCTTTGTTTACAGGGCCTGGAATCTCTCGGGGCTTTTGCTTTGCTTCCAGATATTTTGAATAATTTTCAGGACAGAGCTCTACTTTGGGCTGACTGCAGGTACCATGTGTCAATATACCAAACCCCCACAACTTCTCTGAAGAGAAATAATTCATTAAAAAGAGAGAGACACTCATCATGAAAGCGCACGTTGCAGTCAGTCCTTTGCAGCATGTGAAGCCCGGTCAGAAACGTCAGGATAGCTCAGTTAGAAATTGGAAATGCTGTGTCTCCTGGTCCGTGCTGGTTTTGACCCACCAAATCCCTTCTCCTGTCGTATGAAGGGCTCATCTACACGGGATGTTTAAGTGAATATGACAGCAGCCATCTTGGCTGACACTTGAGACTAAACTGGAGACTCTAAGCATGACGCTGCGCAACTTGAATTAAATTGCTAAGGCGGACGGACCAGGCACGGAGAGGGGACGCATAACATATGCTGAACAGCGGGAAGGCAGCTCTGTAGGTGTAAGGAGTGACTTGAATTAAATGCAGTTTGCCCTGGTACAAGTCACTCCCCCAACAGCAGCTCCGAGTATTCACAAATAAAGACAGGGAGAGGAAGAAGGAAAGGAAAATAGATCCATCGGTATCATTGGACTGGGAGATTTAAAAAGACATCCCACTGAAGGTAGGTTTTAAGGTGACGCCAAGCAAACAAACATTGTGAAAGTGGAGCAAGGAGACTGAAAAGGCAGGCACAAAAGGCTGAGAGTTTAGGTTTAGAAACATCCCAGTGTTTGAGATGCTTTTCTGAGCTGCCTGAGTCAGCAAAGAGGAGATGATGACGGGGAGGCAGCGGCCTCCGCCATAAGATTTTCCATGCCAGTTTGCATTGGCAAGAGCATAAACTCATACACAAAATCAAAACAAAAGAGAGATTAAATGAGGAGGAAGAAAAGACAAAATATCGACGGTCTGAATTTTGGGTCATTACATATCAGGGTGTGTGGGGGATTACATTCATGCCTGCACACCAGGTGTTGAATCCCACTGAGGTGGGTTTTTTTTCCCACCACGTATCACAATATAATTCAAGCTGGACAAAATGAGGTGACAAGACCAAAATAACCATGGCGGGTATTATGGATCATCTGAAATATTCAGCACACACTTTTTATTTTTGCATTAATCTAAGCAAAATAAATAATTATAGTAGAAGGGCATAAGGAAATTACATCAGTATGGAAGTGGCCTCTTTATATCATGATGTCATTTTTCAGACTCTGCACACAGAATTATCTTTAGAGTGAGACGTCTCCCTCGGCTTTCTGTTTTGCACATACTAAACTGCCTAAGAAGAAATTTAGGGCAGTGTCTCTGTCTTCCTCTAAGTATTTTATATTTTTGCATCTGTTAAACATGAGAAGTGAGTTTAGATGCACACAGTTCAAAACTGAATCCAAGTTCTGTCAAAATTCATATTCGGGGTTTTTTATCCAAATTCCATACAATCGTGTTTTGTCAGTGGCCTAAGATGTAAGTTTACTTGCTCAGTGGCTTAGGGTTTATCCAATAGAACATACGAGCTCATCTAACTCAAACTCATATGTCTCAATTACCCCACATGCAACTAAGATAACAATACTTATCTATCCTTTGGAAGAAATGCTGCAAAAATTGGTACTTCCAAGAAAATTTAAAAAGTCAGCATCAAATTAAACAAGAAGACAAATTTGGTTAAAAATCATACGCTTACATTTCTGTCAGAGTACGTAAGCTCAGCAAATGCTTGTTTTCCCCTATTAGAGTAGCGGTGTCCCCTAGCAGTGAAAGAAAAGGGCAAGCAAATAAAATGTCAGAAGAGAATTGGGGCTGCAAGGAAGCTCGCAGAGAAAAGAAGGAACACAGTAATTAGGAGAAGGACTTAGGGAAACAGTTACACCATCCCATGGAGTAAGAGATCAAGTGGAAAGGAGAGGAACCAGGAGAGACTTAGTTTTTGATGTTTTTAATTGATGCAGTGCATGGCTGATGCCTGAAGATTTGCTACCAGTTTTGTTATTCTAATTAGCGAAGTGTACAGACAGGCAAACCAACATCAAAACCCTGATCCATCGCAGCAGACCTCAGGCAGCTTCAGCAGCAACTGAGGAGATGCGTAAAGCACCGTGACACCAAACACCTACACACAGAAAAAAGAGATTTATGGGCTAGCGTGCAAGACTGGCAGGGAGACTGTCCCTTAGTTGGGTCGGAGGCACCTTTGGTGAGCTATAGCTGCAGCAGCAGAAGTCAGGCTGAGCATTAAAAGCACAGACACAGGGCTACTAGCTTAAGCCTGCACTTGAGGGGGGTGGGGGTGTTTGCCTTTTTTTTTTTTTTTTTTTGACAGAGGTTCGTGAATATGTTTGATATGTAGATGTAGATTTCTATCAGTTAAGATAGGCTAAGTAAAGTTACCGGATAAGAGAGGCTAAGGAGGTGTGTGGTTAGGGATTAGAGTGCGATGATAAATGATAATATGGTTTTGTAATTAAAGCAAATCTTATGTTAAAAAGGACTGGAGTCTGTTTGACTGGTAGATAGGGTTTTGGGTCTATTTACAGTCCAAAGACACATTTAAACTGCTGAATCTCCCAGTCCCAAGTAGATCCTTTGACTGTGTGATGAGCATGTTTTTCATTTTCTTACCGACTCCTCCTTATTCAGGGCACATGCTGGTTTCTGAAGGAATGAGTTTTTTCTTTGTGATTGCCATCCAGAAGTTGAGCTTTGAAAATGTGACCTAGTTCTGTAAATATTTGACCTCCCCATCCCTTGCACATACCATCCTCACCTTCCTCCATCTCCCCACACAAACTGCCAGCGAAACACCTTCCTGATGGCGTCATCTCTCGTGGGGTAGAAGGGCAGCACAAACCCAAAAATTGCACACAAAAGTAGCAGTGCTGATGTTTTCCTCTGAGGGTATTCACTTTACAGTTCACAAAATGGCTACCCAGCTATAAAAGCATCAGTGAGCGATTTAAGTGCATCATATATATATCTCAAGACAAAATAAACTTGGATATAACTGGGTATATCACGGTCCCAAGTAAACAACTCGAGGTATTGCAGCTATGTAGGAAGCTAATCTTGGTATCGCATCATCCCAATTACCAGTTTATTATTTCTTCTGCTTCCATTCAGAGATGGATTTTTCAGTCTAATAAAGCATATGCCAACTTGATATTAGGAATTGGGGCTATTCACATGTAAGAGTTGGACCTGAAAATTATTCTTTAACATCTTGAGTTTGGAATTATTTCACAAAAATGAACACAGTTTTCATAATCAGGTGTTTTTTTTTTTTTTAAGGGGGAGTATGTTTTGATCTTTCACAGAGCTCTTTAAAAAGCAAGCTAAATAAATTCCCCTAACAGTGAGCTCCACCCTCCGCAAAGATTTCCTACTCCCTGTCACCCCAATCTTCCTACCATTCTGCTTTTTTTTTTTTTTTTTCCCCTTAAATGACTCCAGGAAATTCCATTTATTTTTTTCAAAACCTTCATCTTGCCCCTTTTCCTGAACAGTGCTTCCCCCACATAAATACCACTAAGTGTTGAACGTATTTTTCTCTGAGGAATCCTTCAGACCATTGCTAAAAGTACAGCATGGCATTCAAGTGGTTTTAGTTTCTCTGGATTCAGGCTGACTTGAGGCACACTATTCCCAAATTTACCTTGTATCTTTAGCTAGACTCCTATCAGTGCTCAGTGTAGGATAGGTTTCATGCACTATCGTATACAAGCCTGAACATGTACCAAGTTACATATGCCTGTGGGTGTATGCACATGTATACGCACATATGCAATGTATTCTCAGTGATTTATTAAGCCTCTTTTAATCAAAGTCCCTAACTTATTCTATGCAGTCTTATGATCACCTCAAAATACCTTCCTATAGAAAGAATGGGGTTGCCTGATATGATCGCTTAGAGTGGAAAGAGGAACACTTTGACCAAGGAGACCAGTAGAGAGCACAGGATTGAAATGATGAATTTCAGGCAAAGTGATGCCTTTCAGCTGCCAGGCAGTCAGAAACAGAGCTGCAAAGAGTTATCTGACCTCTGAGAGCCATGCCTTAGACATAGGACCTTAATGGACATAATCACATACTGCTGCTTTCTCCTCCTGCACCCTCCATCTACCCTGTCCCCCAGGCAAAAAGCATTCAGAGACGTAACCCCATTTACTTACTCAGGGGAAATTTTGCATTCCCAAAAATACAGATCACAATGAGACTCCTTCCCCAAACAGAAAGTTCACAGGGTTCCCTGGCACCTACACTTTTACACACACAAAAGGAAAGAGCAGGAGAACACAGCTGTATTCACCAGCACAGATTATTATAATTTCAAATAAAAAACCCAAAGGCCAGCCAAACACCCTCTGGACATCCACATTTGGATGGTTTATAGCAGGTGCAAACCTAGAGGCCATTAAAAAAAAAAGCCTAGCTTTTAGAAGACATGTCCACAGCTTAGCGTCTTTTGAATAACATCGTCGCCTTCATTACACTGCATTTACTTTGTGAATCATCTTTCCCAAGAGCAGTTCTTCATTTTTTCCTCCTCATCATTCTTTTTTTTCCTCAAATGGGAGGTGTAAGCCCTTGAGCATTGGTTCCCACCAAAGTTAGTGTCACCTGTGGTGCTGTGTACAGATATCAGATAAGAACAATATTAATTGTGATGTTTTCCATGCTTCACTGCATTACTACAGACTCCATGAAGAGTTAAACTCCTTTGCTAGAAATTATGTGTAGCTAAACTTGTGTGGGAGTCTAGTATATTCACAGCCTCAGACAAGTTACGTGTGGTATCTCAAAAAAATCCACATTCTTTAAGAGTCAACCTTGCAGCAAACATGTTTACTTTCAGTGCAACCAACTAATCCAAAGCATCGTTTATTAAGTGATAATTCTGTAACCCACATAGACACAATGAAAGGTCTTCACACCACCCAAGTAGACCCAATGCAACTTCTTGCATAGGCAAAGAAAACCAGCTAGCTCAGAAGAGTGATTTCAAAGCTGACAGTGTACATATCTGCTCTGAACAGCTCTTGAAAGGGTCCTGTCCTTGTTGACTACCGCGGGACATCAACCACAGACAGGCACCTATATCTGAGTGGTCTGAGTATCCGTTCACCCTGCTCCCGTTCCCTTTCCAGGGAGTTGACTATCTGCAGCAATTTATGAGTACTCCTGCCCACTGCACTGAGGAACCTGGGTTTTTACCAGGCAGAGCAGCACTGACTTTGCTTCAAGATGCAGGAGGTCCACATCCAGCCTGAAAGAGGTGACACTCCAAGGAGCCCTGTGTCAAGACCCACCACAGCACACGCTTACTATTCTGAGTCCGGGAGCAACGTGTGTGTGGGGATGGCTGTGCGCAGGATGACAGGAAGAGTTGCCTAAAGGTTAAGTGACTTATTTCAGAACTTGACGCATTTGCAAGAGACATTTAACGCTAGGAAACAGCTCTTATTTCCTCCTTAATAGGAAGGAAAATTACAGTCTCTAACAGTAACCGAAAAGATGTTGGAAACTCTAACCCTGGAGCAGGGGTTCCTTTTCTGGCTATGCATGTTTTTTTCCACACTTCATTGGAACGGGTGGTTGTGAAAGAAAAGGCAGTAGAGAAGCTCTGGTGCTTCAGCATCCTTCAGAACAGCAAGGGCTTTGCAAATTGCCATATCCAACTCAATTAATATGGATGTACATAGGGGCAGCAATTCAGGTGTGGGTTTATGTACAGCTAGATAGATGCAGATATCCTCACAGTATGCTTGCATATAGATATATATTTATCTATGTATGTATATATAAAATCTTCAAGACAGATAAAATGCACACAGCTGTTAGCAGCTGAAGCGGGCCTTAATTACACTCAGGTTGTCATGGTAACGTCTGACAAGCTTTGCCTTCCTGGATGGGAATGTTTGCCCTCTTGGAGTTTCAGCGTACCAAGAGAGAGGTTCTAAGGAAAATTAGAATAAATCATACAACTTTCCCCGGCCTTTGTGTCTTCCTGCCAAAGCAAAAGGGCTGGGAAACAGTATTGCTCCACAGGCCTGACACATCAGAACAAGGCGAGAATAAAATGGTACAGCAATTTAAAGGATGTCGGCACTTAAAATACTTTGTTTTGCTGAGAACTAGCATCCAGACTAAGATCTCAAAGCATTATCATCATTATTTTTTAACATATATAAAGCATCATTGATGTCAATAAGTCTGGTACATGAAATCATCAGTGGTAACATCCGAGCTTTTATTGCTATTATTCAAGTAGGAAGACTGATGGGAGAAGGATGTTACCCTTTCACCCATCAACTTGTACTAAACCAATGGCACAGCCAGGAAGGGAACTTAGGTCTGTTCTAATTACAAGTCCATATTCTCTGCTTAAGGGCAGCTGGTTTAACATGCATTCATTGATGTCTCACAGCATTTCTGAATAAATTCTGCATTTCAGTGGAATAGCATTAGAAAACATTCAAAACCAGAAAAAAAACAAAAAAACAAAAAAAAAAAACCCAAAAAACAACAAACCAGTAATGGATCTGATTCAGGAAAAAACAAGAATTCACTTGGACTGTTTATTTCAGCAGCAGTTTGCTGAGAAAATACTAAATAGTAAGGACAAAACCCTTTGGAGCAGAGACCTGGAAAGGAAGAGGCAAAGCAAAACTCTCGCCTTTCCCTCTGTCAGAATCAAATAATTCTTTGTTTTCCCTTCAAATGCTTTGCAAAAGTAATTACTCCTGTGAATAAGATGTTCAACAAGCTTCCCCGCCTCCTTCCTTCCCAGGTCTTAAAAATGAAAAAAACCAACCCAAACAGGAGAAAATATCATCTATCTAAAGCACCACACATCAAGACTCCTTTAATTCATCTGGCTCACATGAACATTTTCCTGAATAGTTGGCAAAAAAACAGCACCATGGTGCGCTACTTTAGCAGTAAGCGTCCAGCTGGTGAGAGTGGTTTCAACACATTCAGGAAGCACAGAGTGGGAGTCAATGATCTGAACTTTGACTTTTAAAGGTGACTTCAAGTTTGAGTTAGTCAACCTAGACTTCTTTTATAGGCAATGCAGACCAACAGGCACAGGGGAATGTGTCTCTGAAGGTGCCTGTCCCTTTCCTGGCTATAAAATGGGCCCAGGACAGCCCACTCAGACATGGACAGTTGACTTTCAGACATTGGAGATTGGGCAAGGTGAATCTCCTCCAACAGCTCTACGAAAGTCAACAAACATACAACAAGTGAGCGTGTCAGTGGCAGCTCTGCTTAAATCACACAGATGTGGCTCAACAGCCTTATTTTGCTCTTGCACCAAAGGATGTTAGCAATGCAGAATTCATGTGTTTGTACAGCAGGCCTCCAAACACTGCTGTAATACATCTAAGAAAGAAGAACTGAAAATCCTAATGAAAGCGAATTTGCATACAAATGAAAGTTATTTTTGTATGCGCTATTCCCCCACCTCCAGTTTCATTCTCTTCTCAGAACCTCAAGGATGCATAAGACACGAGGAATTACTGCTGGACAGAAATCTTGTTTCCATTTCCCACAAAGAGAAGAAACTGAAAAATTTCTTACAAAACATACTTGGCTATTTCTATGCATTGATGTGTTCAAGTAAAAGGGGGACAAAAAGACTTATCTTTTTTTGTAACTTAAAAAAAGAGGAAGAATAGTGTTTCAAAGTGAAAAGTCGAAATGCTTCGTTTCAGAAAACTGAAGCAGAAATGAGAAAAGGGATAATCCCTCTGGACCTCTCCCAAAATTTCAGAGGGCACAATGCTCTAAAAGGTTTTATTGCAAGATGACATTTTTACATTAAAACCTCTCTTTAAAATAAAAAAAATATTTTGAGAAAAAAAAAAAATTCTTTTTTATTGAGCACTGAATATGTGTTATTTTGTCTCTGAAGGTTTCTCACATATTAACTAAGAGCTTTTTGCATCATCCTTTCCTAGGAACCTATGTTTCTAACTTCCACTCCTCTCTCTCCTCCCCTCCCTTTAATTTTATTATTTTTTTTTTCTTTCATTTCATAAGCTCTCAGCTTTTTAATATGAGAGCCTTTTATTTCTATAAAACTGCAGCTGCTTTCATTTAGTTTTATGGATTTAATGTATTTAGAGGTTCCAAGAGAAGCTTGGAGCTGGCGGTGTTATCCAGACGTTTGCTGCTTAGTGCCTTTTCTAATGACAAGACTTATCTGATTCAGAACATTTCATATCTGTAGAAAAATTAATTCTCTCTCCCTTTGTCTTTAGGCCTCAAGATTTAATTTGTTCAGGGGATTCTTTCAAGCACTTTTTTTTTTTCCCTTTGCAGATACCCTGATGACTTACTTCCAATGCTGAAGTTTTTCTTCCTGCTGGCATTTGAGTCTGAACCATTTGCAAGTTGGTACTTATGTGCCTTCCCATCACCATGGCATTTGAGCTCCTTTCAGTATTTAATGTATTTTGTCCTTCTGCTCTGCGATGTAGAGGTTGCTATTCTCACTATTTTACATACACGGAAACGAAGCAAAAAGGGAACTAGAGCTCATATCTACAATTGATCCATATTGATTTCAATATGAGCTACACATCTAAAATAATCTCCTGAATGTAACCTTATGTGATTTACTCAAGGTCAAACAGGAAGTTTGCTGAAGGAGTGGAAGTGAACTTGGGCACGGTATTTAAGGTCACCATCTTTTCTACTAAAATACATCCCAATCTATGGTATGGTGTCCCTGGAGGCATTGTTTATGGCAAGCCAAAGACACACGTCCATCAGAGAAAATTGCTCAATGAAGGGTTTTTTGGACATCGACCTCAATACCGAGACGCACAGTAAGACAAGTTGCGTACTTTAAGACAGCTCTGGAGATGAAACTAGATGAGCTAAAACTGTCTTGTGTCAGTTGCAGGCAGACTGCACATGAGGCAGCCCATCAACATTCATAAAAACCCAGGTTCTTTTCATGAGTTTGATCATTAGACAAGTATATTCATTTAAGACTACTTCGTCCTCTCATCAGAGTAACCCAAGGACAGCAGCGGGATGCTAAGGCATGGACCAAGACTTTGCAATTACTGAAACACCAATTTAGCTATCACTTGCTATTACTCTGTCACCTCTGTAGCACAGGAGAAAACTGCACCTGTTCAGAAGCACGGTTATTATCCATATCTATTTTCTCTATTTCATCTCTCTACTTTTTGTCCTCTGCAATAACTCCTGAGGACCTTTAGAAGGCCTCATACTAGCCTTCTTCTTCACCCCATCTATTAACATGATCAGCAATGAAAAAGTTCATTGCAATATTCATCCATCATTTTTAGGTTTTATGGTTAATATCCTTTAATACATTTATGGGGAATTCATGCCTTGCAGAAGCACCATTTCTAATCACTTAGGACAGTTCACTGTCTTTCTTGGTTAAACTCTTCCTGCATTTTTCTTACAATATTAAGAACTAGACTGGAAATAGTGGAGGTTCCTTATGAACAGTTTTCACCCACCCTGCTAAAAAAAAAAAAAAAAATTCATACATATATTTAAACCTTATTGATTTTGTAACCTAAGCCTGAAAATGTATATATTAAAAATTGGCAATAAAAGCAGTTGTAATTAGATCTGAATTTAAATTTCTGAAGTTGTGAAATGCTTGCAAAAACAATATTGAGGAAAAAAGATATCAACCCTGGGATCAGACAATAAACTTCCTCCAAAATCATCAAAACTTTTCTGACTGTCTTTCAAGTAAGCTACCTGTGTCTCCTCCTTTTCAGAAAAAACTGAAACCACACCGAGATTTTAATTTGGGGGTGCCTGGGACAGGGACTGGGTCTAGAGGTCAGAAGATAGAAAACAACAGAAACAGCAAAATAAATTTCTGTGCCTCCCCCCCAATTAAGTCTTCTGGAAAGCTAAACTTTAAAATATTAAGAACAGAAGTCTGACTGAGAAGGAAATATATTCTCACGCTTTTGTTTCCATTTGTTTAAAAATCTTGGGTGGAAAAATCCAAACCCCCTATGAGTCAAAAACCTATAATCTCTACCCCTTTAAAAGCTCATGTTTCTAAGGCATTTCAATAAAAACAACAGAAAAAGATTTGATGCTTTGCTGAAGAACAAAACCACAAAAAATACCTTCAGGTACACATACCATAAGGAAGCTAAAGGGCACCCCTCAAATCCTATTATATGCATTCCCATGCACCTACTTTCAAGACTTTTGATGGAAAAACTCGTAAAAAGGTTGTACGGTATCAGTTGATAGAGGCAGGCCAGTTATAACTGCGTGTGCCACCATCCCTGAAACGGGAGAAAGGACAAGGGATAGGTACGAGGCTGGCTCTGTATTTCCCGAGTCCCACAAGACTAATAAATATGTGCGTTAAATGCCTCACTGACCACCGAAGAAAGATTGTGCTAGGCGCTGCAGAGGCAGACAGCATCTTTAAGAGCTTACAACCCAAAGAGGTAAGACAGCAAAAGGTAGTGACAGCAAGCAGCTTTTCAAGGATGGGAGGAAAAGTGGGAAGAAGATGAAGTGGGAGGAAAAGCCAACTTTTCGGCCCAAGGGAGTCCCTGAGTAAGGTGTAGAGCGAGACGGTGCCTCTCTAGCTGCTAACTCTGCACGTGGGCACCTTCCCTGTACACACGGGTTTAGGGAGAACCTGCAGAGGGAAGTGCTGCCCCAGGTACTCTGGAGACACTAACAGCAGAGGATTGTTCTCCAGCTTCAGGATGAGACACACAGCTCTCCTCCCTGGAAACCCACCCGATTAACACAACCGTTACTCTTTCGGGCCGGTGCCTTGTAGTCCCTCGTGCAGGGTCTGGAGGACGGGGAGTTCTTTCTCACAGGGAGGAGGCTACAGAGCTGGGATGGGGGGTCACAGCGGTGGGTATTCCTGCACACCGCAAGTCCCCAGCCTCCTCCGCAAACACATTCTCCCTTGTTCGACTCCCCAACAGAGATGCACACGGAGCTGAACTCCGTACGCTCCATTTCATATCCCTTCCCTTATAAACCTTTATTAAGGCTTTATGTTACACAACTATCACCGATACAAAACTATTGCATTTAGGCTTCCAGGCGACCGAGTGCATTAAAACTCCTTGCGTGGAATGGCAGGAACCAATTCCTCATTTTTACTGGCTGGGAACTGAACCTTAATAGGCCACAGAGCACAAAACTCATAAACCACCGGAGTAAGGGGAGGAGGAGAGAGGGGGAATAAGGAGGGAGGAGGGGGAGAAGTTTGTTGCTGAGGTTATGAAATTATAACAGAAGAAAACAAAAGATGTGAAGCAGGGCGCGGCAAGGAATTCTCTCCACACATGGCGGAGTTAACCTCGCCACCGATGCCCAGCAGCTGGAGGGGAAACAAATAAAGCTGGACCATGCTTTTAACAAAAGAAAGCGTTGCTCCTTGACACTGGAATAGCAGCAACCTTCATCTCCAGCCCGCGCGCTCCTCGGAGAGGCTGGGGATTGCTGGCTCAGGCACGAGTTGCCTTTGCCTAGCAACCGGCGCAAAGTCCGACTGTCAACTTGGCCTACAGTCTCTCCATCCCTCCTTCCCCCCTTCTCCATGCGCAGTGCAGGGTCTCCGAGCTCGTTTGTCAGACTTCAGCTCCATCCACCTCTAAGCCCACCCGAAGAACACGCTGCTCCCGTACTGACTGCAGGTAGTGTGATGGTTTGCACCTTTGGGTAGTTCATCCCATCCCCTTCATCTTACTCTGGTTTTGCAGCTCCTCATTGGGAAGCTCTTGGAGGAGGGACCACCTGCTTTGAGAAGATACTTAACCCAACGGATTCACCTAGGAGGCAGTGCCGGACACTCCTGCAAGCACACACATCTCTCTCTGCCTGGCTGAAATGTAAAGATGTCCATTTCTGCCGACGGAAACACATTCTGGGTGCAGGGATATTTTTCAAGCAGGATGTGGGACAAAGCAAAAAAAAAAAAAAAAAAAAAGACAGTTGGAAGCTAATTTCTAAGGACTGCTCCCCCCGGTATGTATCAGGTGCCGTAAATGCAGAAACAATTCTGCAGCTTGGAGAGGAAAAGTCAAATCTACAACTCGGAACACTTCCCAGTTAAATTAAATTCTGCAGCTGTTTATTTTGATGTTGAAAGTTACTGCCGGGATCCCGCCACGCTGTGTCACTCTGACCTGAACCACAACGGGCTGGGGATGGTACTGCTTCCTGGAACAGCAAGAAATCACTGCACCCTCTCGCCCAAGAAAGGAACTTACTAGGAAATTAAACAAGCTGAAACACACAAGGCAAGCCCAGTAAACACAATTGTGCTCCAGTCAGCATCAGGAGGGTTGGCCGGTCTCCAAAAGTTGAAGCAAGTTAGTCCCCGCGTCAGGGTTGCTTCAAATCAGAATGGAAGATAATCGCCCATTTCAGGCACCAGAGGGGTATTTACTTAGTGTGTTCTGACTTTGAAAATGGAAAATTACGAGATATATGGCAGCAGTTACGTTCCAGAGCTTAAAGTTATCATAATGCCATTCTTCTAATTATGAATCAGACTCTTAAGCGCAAGGGCCAAAAGGAGCCAGATTCCAGCAGTAAGCACAGCCTGTAACAGGTAAGCTTACCTCGGGAGCTGCCTGCTATCACATCCCAGCCCACCATCAGGAATCTTCTCACCATCAGACTCCTCTTTCAAAGTATAAAGTGTTTTTTCACATTTTGAAACTTAAAGGAAATAATTGTCTATTACAAAAATCTGTGTGGACAGAGGGAGAACATCCGAAACCAAGGAGACTTTTGGGGTCGTCCCCCCCCCCCCCGAAATACTTTTCATTTGAAAATGGAATGCTGTTTTCTTCTGGGAGGGAAATTTGAGCAATACAGGGAGGCTCCTGCACAGGTCAGTGTTTGGGATGTACCAGACCTGGGGAAATTACACTCAACAATCCAGTCTGGCGGCCAGTCTAAACACGGTGCTACGAGCTGCTGAATTCAGCCATGCTAACCCTAGACCAGCATTGGCGGGGGGGGGACAGACTATCGTTCTCACCCTGATGGGTTGCTAGGTCAGCACCAAATTTTCTCATCAAAAAGCTTTTCTCTATAAAAAGGTAGAAGAGACGATGTTTTTTTTAACATTTTTAATGATACCAAATTCAATCGAAACGAGCTACTTTGTCATCACGGCTCGTTATCGATTGCAAGCTGAACATTCTCGGCAAAACTGGGACGAGCAAGAGTAAATCTTACATAAAAAGCACGGTTCTATTGATCACAGCAGCCGCCACTGGCCCTCCACTGAAGCAACAACCAGCTACTTTAATAAAAATGTAATCCTCCAGTAGAGAGGAACCCATCTGCCTTCCAATCCACTCTGCATCATACTCTTCCAAACGCTCTTGAGAGAGAAAGCAGACCAGTCCACCCCCCTGATAAAACACTATTACTATGCAGTGACACCATCGCACTTGATTTAAGTACATCTGGCATTTTCAGGTGTAATGCCTGAAGCAATAATACTAAAAAACCAGAACAACCCTAGTTACGCCCTCTGGGAGTTGCATGTGTGTGAACTAAGTAACTTATAGAGTTCCTATTTCCATAGTATCAAGCTCTTTACATTCTGTAATGTATTTATCCTCCTACTACCCAGGGGAAGGAGAGGTCAGTGCCTGCTCCTCTTGCTTTCCCAATGCTTACTTAGATCTTCATTTTCTATTGCATGGGAGTTGGAGACCTGAATCTCGGTGTGGGCTTGAGGCTAAGAGGCTTGGTCATGGTCATGCGGGAACACATTGCTGTGGCTGAAAGCTGGCTTTGACACCAGTCACAGGTCAGACTCCAGGCTCTGCTGGAAGCCATTTGGTCAAACCAAGTGTGATAATTACAGCAGGTGTCCCTGAGGACATATCGGGACTTCTATCTCCATTTCTGCTGCTAGCAAATGACATCCAGCTCTCCGCAGACACTGTTGTACGCATTTCCCTTACCAGCACCCACGCTGCCGCATCAGCATGCACTTTTAGACTAAACATGGGCAAAAAGAGGCCCAGAGCCCCCTGCTTTCATGCTGAACCCCATGAGAAGTCCCTTGTCCTGTCATTCTCCTCCTCTCCCAGTGTTTAGGCTTAGACCTAAGAGTCTCTGCCTCCAGAAGGTGCCTGGGAAGGAACCTTGGTGACCCCCTCCCGTTCCCCAACCTCCTCGCACTCTCTGTCTCTGCAGCCCTGCCTTTACGCTCACTGGGACCATTTCAAAGCAAGGACCAGGACAGGAGGCACACATATGGATTCCAGCTTGCTTTTCTGGACAGTACTGGGCAGTTTGGATTCAGTAAGCAGAAGAGGTTCAGGAGATGACCAGGGGCGCATGGAAACGAAGAGCCAGATTTTGATCTCACAGAGAGCAAACAGGCAGGGAGACACACAGATGGATGGAAGCCCATAGGGACATGCAATTGTGCAAGGAGATCAATAGAGCGAGGGAACCATCCACCCTGCGATCGTAACTTAAGAACAAGCCTGGTTCCCTTCTTGTGGTGTAACCCCGGAGCAATTCCGGCCAAACGGGTAAAGCTGCCGCTCCATGGGAAAAGGGATGAGGAGACGGAGCAGAAGCGGGTGGGGGGATTCGGTTCCCCTCCGTCACAAGCTGGAGCCTCGCACAATAAAGGACACACGTAGCTCCTGTGTGGCCACGTGATGCTGGGGACTACAGGGCCTCTGCTCAGCAAGCTGAGGAGTTAATAGAAGCAAAACAAATCCCCCTTATTTGCCTCAGGGTCAAGGGTCAGTGTAAGTAAATCATTAATTAACACGCTGGCGCCTCAGTGCTATTGACAGGGTTTTGTGTACACAGTGGGACTGTGGCACCCCCTGCAATTAAGCAGGCAGTGAACTTTCCTCCTCCTGCTGTCTCCCGCTCGGCTCGAGCCGGCTCACTTACTCCCCTGTCCTCATCGGAGGCTCCTCTCTCTTCTTCTTCTCAGCATGGGGTACCAGCCGCCCCCCTGCTCAGGCTTCTCGCCTGCCCAGCAGAGTTATCTTCAGAAACCAAGTCTCCTCATTTTGTTGCTTTCCAACTTCATGCAGCACTCGATCCTTTAAAAAAAACCTCGCTGGCTGTGCATCCATCAACATATGCATTTATTTTACCTCTCTGCTCAGGTAAAGCTGCACCTACAGCCTCTAAAGAGCTCACAGGTACTTGGTGATAACTCATCAGACTTAAGCCACTGCAGTGCCTCAGAGGGAAAGAAATATTTTTCACCTCTCGGCCTCTAGATTTTAATAAAAATCTGGGATCTTAATACCTTACTAATGGCACCTGGATTTCTTTTTTTTTTTTTTTCCTTCTAATCAAAACAGGTCTATTGACAGCCTGATTTCTATGCCAGCTAGGAAATTGCCGTATAAAAAGCAGTAATTTCAGAGACTCCACAGTCACAAATCCTCTTAACAATCAGTCCTACGGTAACAGAGGAGCTCCTAAGAAATTTGTTTTATACTTTTCTTTGCAGAGGAGTCTGCTTTCTTTTGGTTGCTTTGGGTTTCAGAAAGGTCTTGGCCTGCTGTCTGAAGGTCTGAGGTTGATAACAAAGACCAACTGCCTCAGAACTACATCACGCCGAGATCAACACTAGTTTTGAAGCTGAACTTTGAGTCCCAGGGAACTTCAGCTGGAAACCCAAGATTGGGGTTCGTCTTTCCCAAACCCAGAATTAAACATCCCATGGGTGTTAGGTGATGGGACAGCCCACGGTCTGCCAGTTCCCAAACTACAAATCAGAGACTGTCCTGGCAAAATCCTAATGTATATTCGTGCGGCTACGAATCAAAAACAATTACAGATGCTCCAATCTACTTAAACACTTTTGAAATAAAAGCATCTGGACAGCCACCTTCCTCTATGGGCAAAGCATCATATTAGTTCAATGCAGTCTTAAAATCTTTGACATACCTTTCATGTAAGATAGCAATGACAGATAAACATGATCTTAACACAGTAGCACCTCTGAGAATCCCCCCCCCCAACACCTACAAACTGCTGTCCATATTAATCTGATTCCCACCACAGTTTGCGGCCCCCCTTTTTTTTTTTTAATTTAGGAAATTCAGATAAGTGCCCAGTCATTTCTTCATTATACCATTGAGAAATTGCCACTTTGGGGAAACAGTACAGTAAAGGTCCTCTGGCACAAAGTTGATTAGCTTTCCACAGCACTTTCTAGAGGGAGAACGAAACCACAGCCTGTGCAAAGTCCCTTTTCTACCTGCCAGTTTCAAGCACTGGAAGGTCTGATGAAAACTGGGAGGGGGAAGAATACAGCTGAGCATCTCCAGAAGCTGCGTAAGGGCTTTGCTCAGATTTTGAGGCACCTTAGCTATGACAGACTAGTACGTCCTCAAGTATTTAGATAACTCGCAAGTCTGCTTCATTTCAAAGCTTAAATGTCAAGATATCAGTAATTTTAATGGTGCCTGCAATGCATTAGAGACGACTGAAATGTCAAGTATGCTGATGGGACTAGCCTGTCCCAACCTATGGCTCCCTGTGCCTCCCTGCCCCTCCCTTACACCTTGCACCCCTTACTCTCTTCTTGCACTTGCATATTGTTACTAGAAATGGTAATCTTCACTTGTGTACTCTTGTCTACATGAGGAGAGCATCCACACACCAGCAAAATTTCTCTATGCAGTGCACTTGTGGCTCATGCATCCTGATATTTCTGGTCGCCAGGACAAAGGTTGAGGGAATCAACACTTTCCTCCTCTTTCAAAGTATTCCACTGGTATTTGCTGTCTTTGTCTTTTAGCATCCAGTTCACAGCCCTTGCGCTAGTACACGAAAATGCCACCCTGTACGGTTCCCGAATCCAATGGATGTTAAAAGCAGAAAGCTGCTAGCAGCCAAATTAACAGCACATAATTAGTCTCATGCATAAACCTCTTAAAAAAGTACAGGGCACTTGGTGTCAAGATTAGACAATTAACTTTGTCAGAGCACAGGAGAATGCGCTGAAACGCTTACATTTGCAACGTAGTTTTAAGTCTGCAATTCTCACCGGGACTTGTGTGAGTAAATACTCTAGGTCAAAGCCTTGACAGCCTTATTTAGATTTTGCTCACTTAGTGCAGGCTCTGCTCAAGTAAAGACCACATATAATCCAAGGAAAGACTTCAGAGTTTGGCTCTGTGTTTTGACAGCCTATAAAAGACTAGCTGGAGCATGAGCAGGATCAGCAAAAGTAAGCCCTTCCATAGACACAACTCTGAAACCAGTGCTGTTTTACATACTAGCCAAAACATGACTGTTCATTGCAGCCTATTCTGCAGTGCCCCAGCCATCCAAGCTTTAAAAACATCCCAAACTGGGGAAGGGCTTCTGCCAATTCCCTTTATGGTCAGATGTGGCATCAATAGAGTGATCCATCAGCTATTCATATCTATGATCAAATGGGCTATTCCCCTGGGGAGTGGCAGACCCAGGGAGATTAGCACCTGTCTCTCTTCTGTTTATCACCAGCAGGTGCTTAAGTGAAGCAAGGTATTGGCTCTGCTAAAGTGCACAAAGCTCCCAAAAGATAAGATGGATGTGCTGGGCCACTGAGCTAAGGAAACAGAGCAAATGAGTCTCCGTCTGTTTAACAAAGGTGGCTTTGTGAGCTGATAGGAGGAACATGGTAATTCATTAATATGGTGAGTATTAAGAGTCAGTGTACAGTTACTAGGAGAAAGCCTTCTGCAGCACAAACAAAAGAAATTTACTGACCCTGCAAAATCTGGGGACCTGGGTGACTCTACAATGTCAGGAGCAGACAGGCATAAGCTAGCTCTGTTCAAGCTAATCCCAGAGCTGAAATCAAGGGATCCCGGGGCAGAGGCATGGATGTGAGTCTGCTCTGATCTGCAGGCAGTCTGGCCATGTTCACGCAGCACCTTAGCTAACAAGCCCCCTTCTCCCCAGATAGCACTCCATTCAGCTTAACTCCATCAGCTAGATAGCTGGATGTCTGTATCACATTCTATTTTGCAACCACCTGGTGTAAATACCAGATAGTAAAACAGCTTTTGTAAGTAGAATGCATAGGTTAACTTTTGTAGGATTCTATTCAGCATTGAAGGACTCAGGTGTGTGGAAGGCAAGAAAACAAGGTGAGAACTTAGCCACTAGGCTTGTGGTTTCATTACACCATGTAAAAGCTAGAAAAGGATATTGCCATCACTATGTGAATAAGGGATGGAGGAAAAAAAATATCCCCCTTCTTTCAATTTTGCTTAAAAGTTATCTAGACATCTGTAACAGCACATGCTTCTTTTCTTCAAATTACTAGGCATACAGCAACAGAACAGCACAAAGGTTGCACTCATTCAAATGGAAGCAGAAGTTTAGCACTGTGATGCTGCTCCTTGCACCACTGAAGTCTTCAAGTTTTCACAATTCAGAGGCTTTGCAAAAATATTAACTCACAAGCACCAAAAAACTTGCCTGACACAAGAATAGAAATGTCTGTCAAAAGCTCTGACCCAACGTGCTGGTGTCTAACATCTTTGTACAACGTGGATAATCCTTTAACATAGTAAAAGTAGATGTCATTTGGCCTTCTCAATTTAAGGAAAAAATAGTTCCTTGTGAATTTGTTTAATGTAAATAAACCCTCTATTTATCTTTGTCTTTAATAAATTCATGCATTATTAGAAAATCCTTTATACAAGAAGACCCACTGAGCTATATCATCTCATTTTAAGAGATTTCCTGTTGGTGGAATACAAAGCAGCCACCTGCAATCGCCTAGTGCTCAAAAGGATTTAAACAAACACACACAGATAATTAGATCAGTTAACCTTGCAAATTAAAACAAGCACATTGCATTATCTCCAGTTTATTCTAAAAGAAAATATGAAGTTGCCTCAGATAAATAGTTTAATAAAGACAGTGAAGAGCTTATACTAGCGGCATAATGCTAAATCTTCTAAGCATGTGGGCTAATAAGATGAAAACCCACTTTCTGATTAGCTTCATTTTGGAGAACTGGCTACTGGTTTGCACAGGACCAGGGGATCAGATTTGATTCACAAGCCACATTGTGAGAGCAATTTCACGTAACATCACTCAGGCAGCTTAAGTAATTGGTCTTGGGTCATTCTCTACTCAATGGAAAAGAATAGGTGGGATGACTGGCCACATTCAACTACTGCTCTCCAACAGCTGTAGAAGAAAGCCAAAGATTTAACATTCATAAAGCTGAAGTTAGGGCAGATGAATCATACCCACGGTCACAAAATGCCACTTTGTGACTCCGGCATCCGCTTTCTTTTCATAAAGTAATAATTGCAGTTGAGGTAAACTTCCTTACGCAGCCAGAAAGGTAGGCACAGCTCATCAGTTACGCTACAGAGAAAAAAGTCCAGATTGAGAGTTGCTCTAGCAGCTGGGTGACACCAGTTGCCCATTAGCATCAGTGTGGCCAGCTTGGGTCACGGTAGGTCACCTACACGCAGAGAAGTTTTCCTTGTGGTCAGCAGCTTAGGTGTGCAGCACACAAACTGCACCAACAACTGCCTACCAGCGTCAGTCTGCTGGAGATCATCTGTGTGACTACCCATGACCAGGGCTGGCCAGAAAAACACCACTCCACTTAACAAACATTTCAAGGCTTTGAAGTGTATTTCTCTCCTGTGAAGGGACCGACATTTTAGGAGAAGAAATATCACTGCATATTATCCAGTGCTTAGATGTGATTTTAGAGGCGAGTTTTCTACCTACCAGAGCAGGTTTACTTATTGGTTTTTAATCCCAGATGTCATCAAAACAGGATAAACAGAACATCTTGGTCAAAGTACTGTCCTGGATCTGAGACACGATCACAATAAAAAACATGCTGAAAGCAATATTGCTTCAGAAAACATTTCAGTGCTTTCCAGGAGAAGAAAAAGTTTTGTTTGCTTGTTTTTTCGTCATCCCTGCTCGTAAGATTTGGCAGCACTTTATGTTTTAAACAGGAAAGGAAATAGTCACCATTTTAGCAGGGAACTTGACTGCACTACAGATCCTGCACATAGGTAGCTCCTACAATCACATGTCGCAGGTCACTTGCTGCTCACTGCTGGAGGGTGGTAGATGGTTGGTCCTGTGGCCAGGAGCTGCTATTACTCTGGCAGTTCTGTCACTGCTGCTGAGGGCACCTGTTTTCATGACCAAAACTGCCAACTTCTCAAAAATGCTTTGTGAAAACCTGCTCTAAATGACAGATTTAAGGCTATTCTGTTTTGGGTTTTTTTTTGGTGTTTTGTTGTTGTTGTTTATGTGTGTGTGTGTATACATATATATATATGAATGAATCCCCATACAGTTGTAGTGAATGCCATTCAAGCACCAAGAAAAAAACAGGTCTGTTGGCTACAACAGTGGCAACCTTTTTGCCCCAATATTGACCCCAAAACAAGTTTGTTGAAAATTCAGAAAAAAGATGATGCTATATTGAGGCTAGTTAGGAGATCTACACAGAAATAAGCTGGTGCCCCAAATAAAATAAAGAAGTTTAGAGTGAGCACTTGCTGCTGTATCACCTAATCTGACTTACCGTGTCACATGGGGCACTGAGGTTTGTAAAGATATTACAAACCTTAGCAGAAATTCATATCTACACAAGTAGACTTCACAGAAGTAGACTGAAAACTGAATGAATCACAGGGACAGAACTGATTTTTTTGTTCAGGTTGCATTTAGGTTGCACACCAAGCATATGCCAGAATCTCAGTTTGATCTTCAGGCTCGTTTCTGTACACATAATGAAATTCCTAAGTCAAGGCTTGATTACCCACTGCCCTTGGTTACCAAATTGTTCTGGTCAGCCTAGCAAACAAGCCCAAATTTGCATTTGCTGCTCTGCAGATAAATCCCCTGGGCTGGCACAGAAGAAGGTCATGGCATTGGGAGTGCATCCCTTAATGCCACAGGCTGTACTGTGCAGCCCTGTAAATAAACACAGGGGGCTTAGTTACCAAGGCTATCCCTTCTGCACCTCTTACTGGAACTTGAACATTAAGAGGAAAAAAAAAACCAAAACAATGTGAAAAACAACAAAACACAACACCAAGATTAAAAAAAAGCCAGAAAATAACCTGGCTGCTGCAATGCTAAGGAACAGATCTTCCCTCATCTATTTTACACCCCCTGCTTTCTGCTGCAGATCCAACATACTCGAGTTTCATTTCAGAAAGTAAAGCCGCTAAGCAGCTACCGAACGACCTTTGCCTCTCAGATGAGTATTTATGGCAGGCAACACATACATCAACAACAACAAAAAGTTTCCCCAGTAACGAAAATGTTTCTGCCAGCAATGTATCTTTTACAAGCTTGCAAGATGTACCGAGAGTCTAATAATCAGATTAAAATCACATCAAACTATGTTGGGAAGTCAAGGTGAAGGCCTTTGGATTGTTCTCATGAATAGCCCTATCCAGACCTACCAGGTGATGATAAATTCAGGTTTTTGCTTGGTTAGTGTTTTTCAAATTTATTTTAAGGGCTTACAGTTTTTAAAAGCCAAGAGGTGGGAAAACAGTTGGTGTTTTAGCAATTCTTGCCAGCATCTGACAATAGTGAAATGGTTAAGAAAAAAACCCCCATGATTTCTCCTCTGTGGGGGGGCAGCGGACCTGGTAATAAATACTTGATCTTTCTGTGCCACTTTACAAACGAGTTCAAGAACTTTGTCTTCCTTTTACAGGTGGAAGACCAAGCCTCAGAGAGGCAAAGTGATTTACCCAATATCATTCATATTTCTAACAGTTAACCTAGGAACAAACTTGAAACCTCAAGTCCCAGGATGGGGTTGTATTTCCTCTCAGGATCACTGGGAATCAAATTAGCGGGTGGGTCTACTGCTTCTATTTACTGCAGAACAGGAATGGTCAGTTTTAAGTTGCTAAGCACAAGGAGAAATGCTAAAATCCCAGTGTGTTATTTCCATCTCCCACGGAGTGCTTGCCTGAAAACCTGGTTTGGATCTTTCATTTCCAGATAGCATACAGCAGCCTGGGTATAGGTGCTTGAAATGGATACTACCTCCACGTTGCTCCCTGCTTTCCCCTCCCCACAGAAGGCCACCTGGGAAATACAGACAAGCATTGACAAAAGGAATGCTGTCATCTGTCAAGGTGGATTATTAGGTGTGAGAACAGGAGTTCAAAGTGTTAATACCTGCTCTGCAGATGCAAAGAATAGTAAAAGCCTACCCAGATGTCTGCGGTACCTGAGGTGAGCAGCATCCAGACAGCCTAGCTACAGGTGAGCATCTGAACTACAAAACCCTACCGAGCTTACGGCAGCAATGCCACAGTCACCTGTGCATCTTTCTACAGTACAGGGAGGCAGTAATCTGAGCTTTCAGGCTCAGATTAATCAGGTTTTTACAGATCAGCAATTCAAAGAGCTTCAACCGCCCAGTGATTGTGCACAAAGCCAGTTTGGGAACATTCAGGTGAGACTGAAAAACCAATGGGCAATAATCTCATTCACCCTTTCCACTCAAGTCCAACAGAGGACAACTGTCCATAGCCCAGCGGATCACGCATCAGGGCTCTCTACATTATAAAAAAGTCAGTGAACCATGGGAAAAAAAATGATGCTGAATACACCCAGGAAACTGTAGGGTGGCCTTGGGTATCTATAAGGACACCTGTAATTTACTTTGCACTCTCTCTGGCCTTTGACAGCCAAACCAGCTAACCTAGAGTTAAAGTACTAAATCCCAGTGAGAGAGGTTTTGAGGGAGGGAAGGGTAATAGCTGGATAAAGAGGCTGAGATGAGTGAGCTCACACAAAAACACTGCAATGCCAGAATATCACACCCGCTTCAGCTTAATCTAAAAGTCAAATCACATGACTGCATTTTCCAGTTTAACTTGCATGTCTGCCACTACCAAGCCAGCTTCTGAGAATTGTATTCACCTACTCACTGCACAACTCCCACCAGCTTCCCAGTATAAGAAAAACAGCTTCCCTGGAAATAAAAGAGCTCTATAGTTCATGAGACTTGGAGAAAGCTCACTAAACCCTGTTCCACTTCCTCCCACGCGTACTGAGGATGGACACTACGGAGAGCTCACACAAAAAGAGGGGTTTATCATGCCATTGTCTTAAATCTACTTCCACGGAATCTAGATGAAGTTTTTTCACTGGTTCCAATTGGAGCAGAAAAAAACAGATACTGAACATATATTTAAGAAAAATCTACCCACATATTGACAGAAAATCCAGTCTACTTCATCCCTCCCCCCAGTACTAAGTTGGGTTCTCTGCACAGAAGTGAGTCATTTGTAATTGACTAATCCGCAGAGAGATATCAAAACTGGCAACAGACAAAGCCTGAAGAGCCTCCTCATTGTCTTCCCTCTGGAAAAGTAAAATTGTGCTTTAATTCCAACTTCAGAAAGCCTCTAGTTTTTCTACACAACTGCTTAATCCCGTGGACTCCCGAGATGCCATCACACAGACACCAGTGGGACTTCACCACATGGAGAGGCGACCTCTCCTAGACATGTGAGCGTTGGTTGCGGAGGCATCAGTGAGTCAGCAGCGAGCAGATACATTACGTGTACACACAGGCCATATGCTACTGGATGTATCATCTTTCTGTAGTAGATCTCTCAGGCTCCAACATGTTCATGGAGCTCCCCGCCTACCCCAGACAGAAGCGGTCCCTCACATCGTTACAGCTGTACCCAAGGCTGCTTTCACTACCAGACCAAGCAGAGTCATCTCAGCCCTGAATCGCCTGAAGCCTGCGCTGAACGCCCGGGGACCAGTGCCAAACGTTATGAAACGGTTCACCCAGCCCAGCATCCTGAGCTTCAGCAAGGAAATTGGCAGCTAGCGAGAAAGATGCCTCAGCAACCTCAGCTGCGCAGAGCCGTTTTAGGCCTGACCGGTGGAAAGATTTGCCTGTGGTGATGAATAAGCACACGGTGGAAAGTTGTCAGTGCTTCCTGTGCCAGCCCTTTGAGGACTTTGCTGAGCTGGTCCAGACAATCTGGGTCATAATCTAGAGAGCTTAATACAATAGGATTTTACCAATCTCTTCCCATTAGAGTCCTCCCCTTTCCCACTGAAAGATCTTTAAGCACTTTTTGATGTATTCTGGTTTAGTGAGGGTCCTCCTTTTCTTTTAAATAACTTTTAAATCATTCTTTTACTTATTTTTCATAAATTTAAATCTTCATCAGAATTACAAGTAGTATTTTCATTTAAATCAAGCTGTTTTCATTACATGAAATTGCTTTAGTGTACTTTTGAAGGAGGTTTCTATAATCCTCATTTTCACAGAGAATCTGAAAAAAACTATGAATGCATTCCTTTCAAAACAATCAAATTTTAACTCCATTTAACCATACCAGCTTTCGTATTTCCCATGAAACTGTTTTCCTAGATATTCTGTTGACTGTATTTCTTTGAGGATTGGCAAGGAGGTGAGATTGTGATCCAGAGGTGGACAGTCATCCACAAAACACATTTTAAAATTTGTTAAAATTTAGATAAGCTTATTGGAGTTCACGTCAAATCCCTCTCTGCCTCCCACGTATTACACACATTTCGTCATATTAAAGTGAATATGTATACCCTACTATACGCTAATGGTTTTCTGTAACCATTTCATGCTTTGTGGAAGTTTGGACTTTCAGTCAAGAATGTGAATTTAGAATTGTTTTAACAATTTTTATCCTGTGTTGCTGCACGTCTGAGTTATCACATCAGCTATCTGTAATGACCAGTGGGGACTTTCCTTGTGAAAGTTTACTTTGGGAGGCACATGAGGAAAGAATTTGAAGGAATTAACTGTGAGAGAGAAAGGCACGCTGCTCTCTCACTTCGAGTATGTGGTGATTAGAGAACTTTGTCTCCTGAATGTCTCATCCAAACCAACAAAGAAAACAACTCTTCAGAGGGGAACTAGCACCTCCTCACTTCAGACAAGATAGAAAATACACTTTATGCAGCAGGGAAATTAACAGTTATTTACCCTGCATGCACTCTAGAGAAAAGGCCATTGAGGCAAGCCAGCAAGTGTGTGATCCCGTCACGAGTAATCACAGACTGAAATGGGTTCGTGCCTTTCACTTCCTGACAAACAGTTTTTCAGAGTGTATCATCTGCATTTTTTCCTATCTTCTGAGGACCTGTGTGCCAACTCCTTGTACCCTAGGAAGAGTGGATGCTCAAAATTAGAGAAAAAATACCAGCTAGGAATGAAACTAAAACTCTTCTGGCCAATAAACAGACCCTGATGAAGTGGGCATCAAGGGAGGATTTTAATTTTCTTCTTGAAAGCAATATCTGTTTCATCTGTATGCCACTTACAAGCGAGCGCTTTTTTCCACTGCTATGTATCAGGATGAACCAGAACTGTACCAAACCCGGTAACACTATGAGTAAACAGTAACTTCCCTGAACTTAATTATTAAAAAGAGCTCTTTATTGATTGTTTTTTAATAATAGAATGCAAGTTATGGGTTATGAGGATTATTTGTTCAGAAATATTAATCAGCAATTATTTTCCCTGGCAAAAATATGGATTTTTCTTGCATTAATGTGGAGAGGGGTATTACTTATTGTTACTCCTTACTTTTGCATTTTCCTGACTGTATAGGAAGTAGCAAAGAAAAAATGTTGGTGGGTTTTCCCCCCCCCCGCCCCCCAAGGTCCAAGCAGAATTACCTTTTGAAAATAATTTTAAAAGGATTTTTATCAAATGTCCTGAAAAAATAAAACACAACAAAACCCCAAGTTGTGCAGCAAACAGTGTTTTCAGAGTACTGGAAACTAATGTGAACCTGTACTAATGGGATTTGCAAAATTATTATTTGCATTCAATTTTCAGTGTGCACATCACTTAGATTTTCAGAAAGCTTTTCAGAAGCTCCAAGAGATAGAATATAAAACATCCAAGCTAGTCAGAAAAAATGTACATTAATAATTGTATTTTCAATTGATCTCCTTTGAAGGTTTGCTTGAAGCTGTGTGAAGAAAAGACTCATAGGAAACAGTTGCCTATAGTATTTAGTATCTTGTATTGAAAACCATTTATCCAGCTTTCAAAACATATTCTGGACCCACCCATGGCTTCAAAAAACAAAGGTTATATTGAAGGATCATTTGAACAAGCAAGAATTTTACAGGGAAGTGGGGAACATAAGATATTAAAAAACCCACAAACCATCAGAATGATGTAACAAACACTCAGCCAAGTTTCTCAGTCATCTCGTTTCTTGCTTCTTACATTGGATACATTTATCCTCCGTTAAAGTTCTCTATCTTTTACTTGATACAACAAACAAAACGTACAGCATGTGTATATTAAATCTCCCTCCAAAGTTTCAAGAAAGCTGTTCTCCCTTTTCCTTCAGCCAAACTGAGCCTTTTCTTCCCCTCCCCCTCCTTCTGAAGAATTGGGGGGAAGGGCAGAAGAGAGTTTCCTTGTGAAATCAAAAGCTACCCTTGAATTAAGCCTGAGAGGCTGCTGAAAATACAGCACAGAAACGTGTTTCTGTCAGTGAAAGACCTTGTTTGTAACCGTAAGGATTGCATGCAGCACGTTGTTTGATGCTGGGAGGACTTTGATCTATGCTAGCACCTCAAATATAGCAAAGGATGTCACTAGGCTTTGGGAAAAGAAGGGAGAGGAGAGAAGGAAAGGGAAGGAAAGTGCAGGTGTGTGGTGCCCAGCAGATGACACTGAATTCTTGATGCATTGATGAAGCAAAACCGGGCTTCGGACAGAGGAGAGCAGGCGTCACACCCCTGGAGAGAACTAGATTTCACCATCTACCCCAGAAAATACCATTCAGAGACAGAAAAGATTCTGTGAAAGCATCTCAGATCAGCTCTGGGCACGGAATTTGAAGCAAATAAGTCCTTTACCTACATGACCTGACTTCACAGCCTTTTGTGAGGCATGAGTGAAATAAAATTCAGTGGTCTCTCCTCCTTGTTTCCCGTTGTCCCACCAGACATGAAAAAGGCTTGACTGAGGCTCAGTGCTGAAAGCATTCTTGAGGGCTAGAAACAGATGCTGACATACAGAAAGGTAGGCAGATCAGGACTCCTGGGCTACTACACAGCTGTGGGCACTGATGCAGAACTGGTAGGGCAAGGTGTATAAGGCAATCAAGGCCAAGAGCCATCCCAAATGTGAACGGGTCAGAGGTGGGTGCAGGTCTATGATAACACATGAACTTTTCTGGTGTGGTTGGACAGTGTACAGCTACAGCAGGGAATCTCACTCAGTCTTAAGACAATACAGATAGGACCTATTCTGCATACAGGCAGGTGCCTAAAGTTTGTGCGCCTGTGAGCAGCATGGGAGGCCTTGGGCAGACAACATTGAAAGGAAGTTACCTAAGATTATCTCTTTCATATGTCAGTGTGTTATTCCCTCATCTCTCCCCAGGACACTGTTCATTCACAAAAAACCCAACATACAACCTCCCCATGAAGTAATAGCAAGAAAAAACTAAAGTTCCCCTTGACAAAAGCCCTCCTTCCCTCCTGCAATTCTCAGATAGGGGGAGAGGACACATATGATCGAGGAAGACAATGCAAATGCTCCAACTTTTCCCTGTGCTCATTGATGCTAGAGTAGCTTTGAGGAGCCTTGCTCCCTGCTAACCAGCTTCCCTTTCTGTGCCCTTTGGTGAGATGTGGTGGAACATGATAGGCGTCTTGTGTTATGTCTTGGAGAGAAGCAGAGAAGTGAGACATGAGGAATACTTAATACAATACAGAGGTTCAGTGCAGTGACAATAGTCTCTATTATTCTTGACATGACCCTAATACAAGCATGGGGCTGTTTGTAGGATGCCTCTTTTTATTGAAAAGTATACCTGACTCAAATTTCATTACAGATGTCAAATACAGTATGGACAAATACAGCGTAAGTCTAAGAGAAATTCTCTTTTCTTTTGCCTTTTTTTTTTTTTTTTTTTGAAAAAAAGCAATAGTAAGAGTGTCACTCTTCCCTTATTTATTTTCAAGTCAATCATGAGAAAGAGGAAAGAGACAGCCCCTTTCCGAAAAGCAAGAATCATCCTGAGCCATCACCTTATATTGGAAGAAAGCTTTTCCCTCCCAACAGTTATCATCCTTTGTTAGCATCACAGGAATGTCTAGGACACTGTAGTCAAAAGTAGGAGCTGTCACTGCTAAGTACTGTACACAAATACAGATGCATATAAAAGGAAAAATCCTACTCTGGAGCACTCCCAATGCCTACTAATCAAAGAGGTAACAGTGGGGGAAGGTTAATTGGCTCCATTTTATAAGTAGGATATCAAGGCAAACGTGGGTTCATTGACTTCTGTTACATAGGCAAGCATGGAATCTAGATTTCCTAAATCCTGATTCTGTTTTCAGGCCTCAAAACCACACTTTATCATAGGTATCTTCTCTCTACACTTTCTCACAGCCTCACTTTCCCACCTAAAGAAAGACAAAGGAAACCAGTTTTGAAACAGACTACTGAGGAGCTGCCAACATCTTAATGAAATCCGAGGTCAGCTACAGTAAACTCCCAGCCTGTATGCCTAGTGTTGTCTCATTACAGCATGTCAAGACCCTACATGTTTCTTCTTAAAATCAGCCAGGTCTGGTACTGTGCCTCAATGATCCATACAAAAATCTTCATCCACTCAAAAAAATCATTAGTATTTCAGGTAAATTACTTAGTGATTTCTGTAAAAATCACCGAGGAGAGGAGAGAAGAAAATAAAGGAAGCTCATGTGTAAATGTTGTCTTCAAATAACCAAGAATATGGTGAGTAGGAAGTTTAATAGGGGTGGGGAGAGGAAAGCCAGTGTCTGTTCACTTCTTAGTTTGAATTAGGTAAGGCAGGGATTTGTACCGGGGAAGATCCATATGTCAAGCAAATGTCATGCCTGCCTGTTTGGGTTGATTTCTGCTTTTCTGATCCTCTCATTTGAAGAAGAATTTTCTAACAGATCCAAGAAATCAGTCTCAAATAAATGCATGACCAAAACCACCATGATCCCTCAAATGGAAAGGTCTTGAATTGACATTTTCTAGAGAAAATACTTTCATCCAAAAGAGAAAAAAAAAAAAAAAAAAAATCAAACATAAGGCCCTAGCAAGAGTCTTACGCATTATCAAGCACACTGTCTAAGCTAGGACAAAAAGAAAAAAAAAAAAAAAAAAAAAAAAAAAAAAAAGAAAAAAGGAGAAAAGGAGGAGCCACATCATGAGATAACAGAGACTAGTAGACTTCCAAGTCAAGACATCAATGCTGATTTCCTCTAGATATGCAGAATCAGTATCTAAGCACAGCATTTGGGAAGCTTAAGTATTGCATGTTAGTGTTATCATTGCAAGTGTAAGGGAAACAGACCTATTTGCAGTTAGACTTCTTAAGGAGAAATCAGGGTTAGGAGTTTTATTTACTTCAGTCAAAGGAGAAATGGTATGAACTGTTCATTCTGGAAATGTGCCTTTCCTCACAGGTTGAAAAGTAATTTTAGAATGGACAAACTGACATATGGTGACTCACACTTCAGGTTCAAAAGAGTGAATCGATTTTAAACTTGTGTGATAGATACTATGAACTTACTGGTTTAGGATTTCTGTATATCACTGACCTGGTCCCTACTTCAGAAGCCAAACCCACTTACAGAAAAGCAGTTTTCTTTAAGTGGAACAAGAAGAAAATTGGAGCACAGCTTCTGTAGAGCTGATAGTGGACACAAAGAAAAGGAATGGGTGGGCAACCAACTGAAAGTAGTTGTACGTTGATGTGATCTGCAACTGGATGGTTGTGCAGTCACTACATGCTGAATGAAGTTAGTTGCTCACTGTTGCTTTAACCATAATTTTATTGAAGCAAATGCTCCATGACTAAAGTCTTTCTGGGGAGAAAAGACTCCAACTGTCTTCCCCAAGCACCTGGGTTTTGATGAAGGTTTTCTGGGGGGTTGCTTTTTGTGCGTGTGTGTATATGTGTGTGTGCATGTGGTATCAGAAAAAAAAAATGGGAGAAACCAGAAATATTTCTAGGGAAAAAAATTTTAAAAGACAAATTTTCTCTGATGGAATAAATGCTTCAATTTTTAAATTTTTTTTTTTTTTTTTAAACACTGTTGAGTCCACCTGGTACACATCCGATTTTATTCCAGTTGATTTAAGTGCTTTAAAAATGAAGTAAGGAAAAAAGGGCCATTCACTTTGATTAAAAGGGCATTAGGCTAGATTTCAAAAAGCCATGGGGTAGCATGTCATCTTAGTCTAAGTTCAAGGTTAGAGCTGGTATTAAAAGGCAAAGCAAGTGAAATCAAGAGGGTTGCTGTTAAACTTGGCTCTTACAATAGTGTCGGCTTCTGTTCAGAACTCTCTTGGCCTCTGGACAAGATACTGCAATTCAATAACAGCTAGCAGAGACTTTCTAGGACTCTCAAGGATGTTTTCCGACATATAAATGGAGAGACCTCCAGTGGCTCTGATCTGTATCATCAAGCCACCACAGATAAGTGCAAGACTTCAAGCAACATCTCAGGAGCAGTCCTGGCTGACTGGATGGGTTATGAATAACCATAATAACAACGATTATAAAGAGCATTTGCACATCAGTGTGAAAGAATGAGGAGCAAAGAGGATAAATGTGACTCTTAATCTTCAGCTATCTGCATGGGAAAGTATGATTAATAACTACAGAGGCTTAACATAACCTCCTCAGATAACGAGTGAGGTGGCCTTTTCCGAGCCCTGATTATCCTCTTCTAATGGGCTTCATTTATTGTGTAAACTAATAACCAAGGCCTAAGCACTGCACACTCCAGGGTCTGCAGGAAAAACACTGGGCCCAAATGTGATTAAGTTGGTGAAGATTGCTCAGCAACACAGTGTGTTGCTTGAGCGTGGGGGGGACCAGGAGGAGGGAAGGAGAAGCAACGTATCCTGCAAAGAAATGAAGCAGAAAGTAGCAGTGATCTGCTGGCATAAATCCCCTGCCTCTCAACTGGGATTGCTACGAGTTTTCAGCTGGAATCGGTGGAAAGCCGGAAAACGGCCCCAAGGTGCTAATACCAAGACAGAGAGGCATTGGTAATGAGGGGATCTGATTGCAATACTATCCAGAAAGTCAGCAGCAATGCCAGATCTGGAGAGTAACTCGAGTTGTCAGTCAGAGTTTCAGTGCTGGAGAGCAAAGAGGAGCTCAAAGAAAGCTGGATTCCCCAAAGTGAATGAGTTCAACAACACAATCCTGGCCCAGAAAAAAAAAAGAAATGACCTTCCAGCTCCCCTGGCTGTATCTCTAAAGTGCAAGCACAGCTGAAGGGAGGCAGCTTTACAGGGCATCTAAAGAAAGAGGATAAGATTCTCATTTGAACTGCACTGAAGTAAAGAAGCTTAAACTCTGCAAGAGTCCATGGAGTTACTCTGAATTTACACCCAGCAGACAAGAGTACAGAATGAGAGCCCCCCCTCACTGGGAAGCATATTTCTTAGCTGCACAATGAACATCACATTAGATTATCCAAACTGAAATAATTGTAAATACCCAATTTATCTGGACCCATTTGTGCTGTCTGCTTAATTGTTGCACTTACTCAACAAGGACAATGAAATTAGTTTGGACAGGCTCACTTTAGAGGCATTACCACTGTGCTACGGCAGCTTGGGTTCAGAGTGCTGATGGAAAAGGTTTAAGGCTTAAGAGAATAAAAATTAAAAAGAGAAACTCATAGCAATATAGATAAATTTGGGACCTCCACTGGACATGAGACACTGCCTTTGAAGGGTGTCACATCTGTATTTCACTCTTTGTAGTGCCTGTACGGTAGTTTCCAAAAACCATACAGACCCCACAAATACACGCATTTTCTCAGGATCCCCTCAGTAGCAGTCTGCTTGTTGGATGCTAGCGACATGCTGTGCCCAGCTTCCCCAGCAGTATCTTAGTCTCTCCTCTCCCAGGTGAAAATGTGTGTAACATCAAGCAACGTGAAGGTGCAGCGGTAGAAAAAATAACAAGCTGGGAGCAGCAGGCTGCTACCACCAAAACACCTAGCCTGCAAGGCTCGGCCCCCCCCGCCCGACACCTCGCCTCCCTTCCCCTGCGCAGGATAAGCATGGGCACAGAAATCAATCCCTAGTCACTCCCCAGTTGCTCTAAGGAAGAACAGGCAAGAGAACACCGCATGAACAACCCTCTCCTGGCTGCCTTGTTCAACATGAACATACACTGAAAAGCTCACATACACTAAGCCTCATAATTTCAAGAGACATCAGATTTACAACAAGCCAACTCTGCTCTCTCTATATGTGTAGCATCACAAAACGTGAAAAGGATCAGTAACCTAAGTCTCTTCCTTTGTCTGGAAAAAGTATGTGATCTCCCAGGCAGTAGTTGGGAAGCACAGTGTTCCCCCTCAGCAGCTGTAATCTCAACTCATTTCACCAGGCAGGCATTATGTGAACACAGGGTAATGTTTCCAGCAAATCCACAAAGGAGATAAGAGATGGCAAGAGCAGACGTGCAAGAGTGAGACGGGACAGAGGAGAAAAGAAGGAGAAAATGTTGTTTGGCCAGACATGAGGCACTAGTGTGATTTTATTGAGAAAGGACACCACTAAGTAATGCAAAAGACAGAAGCAACATTTCAGATGTTTACCAAGGAAGATCTTGACAGTAAGTCAGCCATAAATAAAAAGACCCAGAAAATCTGATTCCGGTTATACCACCCTGGAAACAAAACGCTATTCCCTTGATCAAAGCTATAAATGAAATCAGAAACTCACGCCAGCATGTCTTATAAGTTACACATTTACCATGCAAAGTCACTACAGTAGCATAGAAATGACTGAGCCATTCACAGAACAAGAGAAAAATAAATTCACTCCATCTGTTTGAAGGAGCAACCTGAGCTTGGAACGGATTAGTTATAGCTGGACAAGACTTGCTCTGCCAAAACCTGCGTACAAAGCCAGTGATCAAAACAGTCATTTTTTGCAACATGCCAAAGAGAATATGCACTAGAAAGTAGCAGAGGCTTTGAGGATAGTAGTTTACCATAATGAAGGGGAAAGGAAGGGAACAACTTCATTCTAGCACCATAGGATTCATTTGGTGCTGAAAATGTATGCATATGAAGGTCAAAATATGGTACAGAACTCAAAGAAATTTGAAGGCATGAGTTTTTAAAAGGAACAGTATTTTAGAAAGATTTTTTTTTTTTTTAAAGGGCTGAAATGTTGGGAAGGGGAGGGGAGAAAAAGTATGGGAAACATGGTGTAAGAAGTTCCCATTAAAGAGAAAAATGGGAAATGCACATTCCTTCTTTGAAAAATAGGTTAGGCTTAATTTTGTCCTTGTACTTACAGAAACTAATCAGAGAGATTTGACATTGCTGGGAACCTGCCAAGTGCAGCAACTTGTACATGCAGTGCCACTGTAAGTCTCTCACTGCAGCTACTCAACAGAGCAAAGTCACTTCAGATATCTACTTGCCTGAACTGATAGTGCAATCTCATGGTCAGTCATTCGCCACCACTTTCTCCCTGCCAAAGTAAGAGTGCAGCAGAAGTGAAGCACAGAAACTAAATGGGTTACATCGTGTCAAGTCCTATCAAAAGTTATCCGTAAGTGGAGAGATGGGACAGTTTTTGCCACTCCCAAAAGCATTCCAGCTCAGCTAGTTCTTTAAAAGGTGTTCTTAACTTTAAGCACAGTTTTAAGCTTAATGCACGAATCATGCTCTTAGTCTATTTAATACAGAATACACAGCTTTTTTAAAAGATCTGCAGCCAGTGGCTGGATTTCACATGGTAAGGCTTACAGTCTGTCTACACTGCAACTGAAAGTCTGTTTTCAACATGCATAGATGTTCCTAACCTACATAGCATAAGTAGCACTAACAGAAATATGTTTCAGGCAAGATCCAAGTCCTTATTGTGTAATCACTCCGCAGGAATTAGTCGTGGAATGTAGCTGCTCCACAGCATTCAAGTCTATGGTTTCATGTTCTCATTGTTATTATACATGCTATTTAAATTAAACTAGACCAAGACACACCTCTGTGGGTTTCAATGATAATGATTTTGGTGGCAGACACACATGCTTGATCCATCACTCTTGTGTATGGTCTACAACCTTTATACTTTAAAAAAAAAAAATTTACTTTTGTCTCACTGAGCGTCTGAAAGATTTGAAGACGTATACACCGCATGAAGAAACACAAGGCAGACAGCTTACATCAACGTAAGCTATGAGTAGTACAGCTGCCACTGGTAAACCTATAGTATAGGTGGGCATATTGCCACAGGTGGAAGTCCAAATCACATAATTATACAGCATCTTAATCTAAGTGCTTTATTGAAAGCTTACGTTGGCCTTGCATTACAGATCACAATCAGCACACGCTTCTCCATTACTATATAGTGCAAATACGGGAAGTGGCTGTTTATGGAACAGTTAGCCTATGAACAATGATCCCTGGACTAGGTAATGTCACACAATATCATCCATATGACTGAACAGGTGAAAAGTAAATTGACTGTTAAAGGGTGCCTGTTCTTCTCTTCCTCCATCTCCCTGTGACGGAGAACATGGGATGAGATGTGGAGGTTTACTGCTTGCAAGTTATTCCTGGGCATATCCCATCATCACTTCAATCAGTAGGGCGATGCAACTGGAAACCCCAGTGTTTAGGGTTCGTTAGTATCCAACGGCTAACACTGTTGAAACGCCAAGACACCAACCGTCTTTAATTCCTATAGTTTGGAGCTGGGACCTCTCTCTAGTAAAAAGCCTGTGGGAGCTACGGAATGGCCCAGCAGGTGTCAGGGATGCTCAGCGCTTTGTGAGATCAGATATTCGGATGCAAAGATTCTTGGTAGAAATACGTTTCCTCATTTAGAGCTATGGTACTGTTCACGATGACATCATTCCAGCAGTGACAAATATAGCTGAGTCTGCTCTTTCCTACGCCATATAAATCCCTTGACCTCAATCAGATCACTGCTGAATTACACTTGTGTAAATGAAGTCAGAATCAAACCCATGGCATTCACAAATGTAGACCAGAGTAAGCATTACTCATAGACAAGAGACAACCCTTCAGAGGAAGGAAGAAAGATCATTTTCATGCAAATATCCTTAATAATAAGGAACAAGAGATAGAAATAAGAGTATGAATGAAATGCAATCAAGAACTGCTCTGAGATCAGATTTGCTTCTAACTTTATGATGCTGCATCAGCTGCTCTTAAAGTAGCTTAAGCCCAAAATTTGACCTACCTGAAACTTGTTATATATAATTTTTCATCAGGGATCTGTGAGCTAACTCAATCCCTAGGCTTGGCTTTGAAGGTAGCTGAAGGTGCTCAGCTACTTGCAGGATCTGAAAAGATTTGATTGCTGTGTTCTATGAAAATGGAAACTTTTTTTTTTCCCCCTGAGATCCAGGTTTGCCCTCAAATCGTTACACATTATCTATTTATTTATGCATAAACAGTGGCATTATGGTTTGGAGAATAGGGGCCCTTTGATGGGAGGTAAGCTTGACTAGCCTATGGGAGTTTACTGCTATGCATATAAATGAGGCCATACATACAAATATGCAGAACAGACAAGTGAAAATATACAGCATCTCTTTAAAATGAAATACTTTGATTGCTCCAATCACAAGAAGTTGTAAAACTACCCTGAAGAATTAACAGCCTCAGTACATGCTAACTACATCCATCATAAATTCGTCTTTAGTTTCTGTTATCATATCAATGTCTCTTGGGACCCCCAGTCCTGTCATCATTTGCCCTTTATAATTTATTCAGCTTGTACTTGCCTGAATCCTTTCTACTTATCATTCATCTTTACAGTTGTACATAAAATTAGATTGATCCTCCTATGGCAGACACGTCAGAGAGAAAAGTTGTCATTGAATAACACATAAAGCAAATGAAGGTCCAGCAAAAGCTTTTGTTGAATAACTTGGAAATTGTCCTTTGAGAGCCAAAAGGTGTCAAATTAGAAAGACAAGACAATGCTACCTTTGTAATTTATTTTTTGCACGCCGTTTCTCAATTGCCACCAAATCTCAAACACAACTGAGAAGCCTTGTTCCTATTTTACATATCAAGGTAAGCTTGGTTAGCCACCACAAATGTGATGAATACACCAGTCTCAGCTGAGATAACAGCATGCATCCAACACACTGGTTTTGTCAGAATGCTTGCAGCGTATCCTTTTCCTCCAAAGCTCTTTGGACTGGGTGGCAGAGAGAGAGTTTACTTTGTATTCTAGAGGCTGCTGTATAGGGATACAGAAGCCAATCTTTAACTAGTGAAATGGAACTTTAATGTTTACCAAGCAGATAGGACCCAGGTGTTTCATCTCATCTGGTGAACAGAACAGCACTGTCAAACTACAGGGGTTTTTAGCAAATGGAAAGTGCATATGGTTTCCTCTCCCTCTCTTGTCCCCTCCCTTCCCCAAAGCAAGATCCAAAAGTCCTTTGACTGGCTGGTCAGTCAGAAAGAGGAAACAAGGGATAAAAAAACCCTAATAAATCTTTTTAACCATGACATTGACACCCAAAGATTTTAAAGCACTGGAGAATTCCTACAGGACCGGTTTTTGCAAGTCTCTTGCCTCAAATCTGTTTTTATTCCTTTTCATCTTCATTTTTAACTTCAGAAAACAGACATGTTTCTCCCAAGGGAACAATTAAATGTGTTTTCTTTCAAAATCTAAAGGGTGAGCAGG
>NW_009194655.1:0-21232 GCF_000690835.1 Fulmarus glacialis | reverse complement strand
CTACTTTAATCAATGGAACCCATCCAGCCTGCCACTGCTGGCCAAATTGCAATTTACATTGGTAGAGAAAACTTTTGAAATGGAAAGGTGTGGGAATATAATACCATTTTTGGCATAACACAGTGTGCAGGGTGATATGTGGTTTAATGCTTTTCTAACAAGCTTTTGGAAAAAGCTTTGAAACATTAAAAAAGACAATAAGACTGTGCAATTACAGCAAGGTCTGCTTGAAGGTCTGCATGCAATCCATGCTATATGTGCAGGACTTCTGAAGTCCACGTGACGCTCGTGTCTCATTTAAGCCTTATTACAAGGATTCAAGAGGGGCTAGATTTTGCAAGATACCGTCTCCCTTCCCCCCCATGCTCAGGTGTCTTTCCTCACATATACATAAGAATTTGAGCTGGATAAGACCAATAACATTGTGGGGTTTTTTTGTTTTTTTTTTTTTTAAACTAAACACAACTTTAGTTTCATTAGAAGGGTTTTTTGTTTGTTTGTTTAAAACTGGGTTTAATATGAGTTTTAGGAGCTCACTTGTCTTCTAATGTTTAAGATGCATATTTTTGCACATGATGAGTAAGGCAGAATGCATTTTTTTTTCTAGATGGCAGAAGAGACAAAGGATATCAGTTAGGAAGAAAACTAATTATGTTACAGACCGAGAAACTTAGCATACTGGTAGTGTCACTCTCCCTTTCAAGAGGAATAGATACAACAAGAAAACCCAGTCTATTTCCCAGCCTGAATAAGCCCTGCAGATTGCTCAGGTTAACAGTTTCTTAGCTACTTAATTTCATAGTTATTCTTTGTAAGCCTTAGAAGGAGGTTTTAACATTATGCAAAGAGGCAGTGCCTCCAACCAAGTATACACGGACTATTCACTCCCGTTGCCTGAGAGCGCCACAAAGAACTAGAGGAAAAAAATGCCGCTGTGCTTATCATACATGAGCTCAGTTTATTTGTGCTATAAATAAAAGTAGATCTCGATAGCGTAATTACATTTCTCAGCATTATCCTCTGCCATTCGCTTCAGAAAGAAAAAAGAAAGGGCAGAAAAAGTTGGCTTCACTATAATTTGTAATCAAAATGACTACACTTAAAACATAATTTTATTTCTCTGATTTCATTTCCTGTGGAGCTTTGTGGGGCAAATAGATAATATTATACCAAATCTGCAGGCAGATAATTCTCACATCCCCTGCACTGTCATTGTCTAGATCGCTTCCCCTTTCCCCGCCCCGTGCTTTCCCCAAGACCATGGGCTGTGTTTTTGATATTGCATTTTATCATTGAGAGATATATCAACATCAGAAATCCCGAGGCTGAATCAACTTTTACTTTCTCTTCTTTCTCTCTCCTGCACCCCCAAATTACTCTTCCTTGCCTAATTTGCTTTTTATAATGTTGGGGGCGGGGGGAGGGGGAAGTGGTTTCCCACTATGAAGGATTAACACAGATTATGGTGAACAGTGTTAATTATAGGTGGGGAAAGAGAATAGTGCATCTCTCCAATCTGTTCTTGATTTCCCCCGTGCCTGTCTGGCTGGTAATAAGCCTCCTTTAATCTGGCAGTCCCCCTGGTGAAATCAGCACCACGGACAGCAATATTGATTGCTTCTGAGAAACCATCACAGCTGCTCAACCAAATTACCTTTGATATGTGACCTTTAATGTAATTACTGCAACATCAAAGCATTTCTATAAATTATTAAAGAACTAATATACTTCATCATCCAGCTACTCTATTATATGTAAAATAAACAATCGCAAGTAAACAGTAGAATTTGAATTGTCCGACACTCGCAAAGTGCTCTTTGCACATACATACACACCCTGATACGTTAACCTTCCGTTTTAGCTGTGACGATTTCAAACTGTCCAAAACAGCCTAATTCATTTAGATGAAGAGGTTTAAACTAATAATTTGATGTTTTACATTCCATTCTAGTTGCTTCAAAATATCTATCATGGTTCCTTCCCGCCCAAAAACAAAGTGCCATAAAGACTTTGTTAATCAACACATACCTGTTTGGAAATCTTTTGATTATTCCACAAGATGACTTTATGTCCCACATATAATATAGAAATATGTGAAACATATTTCTGTCATCTTACAAAGCACATCCAGAAAGTAATTACTGTAAAATATGTGCATGTAGCCACTCCACTAAAAACAAAGTGATACATAGCTAAGAGGCAAGGTGTCTGAATCTGGACACAAACTCCTCATGCTTCACCATTTCCATACATTTGCATTCATGTGCATATTATTAAAAATGACTCAATTCTGTGTTTTATAATACAAAGAACACAAACAACAATAATGCAAGAGCAGGCAAATACGCAGTTTACTGGGGGATGGGAAAGAAGTGTCTTGATTCAGTGGCTCGCTGTAGCACTATTTTCTTTTTTCCTTTACCAGGCTTGTTAATTATTTTTGATACCTCCTCAGTAATGCTGTTTGTGTCACAGACAGTAGAGGGTCAAGAGAAGGTGTTATATATGTGTCATTTGTGAACTCATGTGAATGAGGACTTAGACCCCTGACCTTATGAGTGCTTTTTATTTTATGGTGATGAACTATGCTTGATATTGTTGGTGCATGTTATCAAGAACAGTCAGGTAAGTCATAAATAATTCTCTGCTACTCACATAGGAACCATAAAACAGTATCCAGGCATGATAGTTTATTAAGAGACAAGGCTGGTTTCCTTAAATAAACTACAGTGACATCATTCAGAAGATGAGTTCAGAAACTTGGCATAAAGCTGTATGCAGAGGGTTTGCTGGTGGAAAGTAAACCTTTATCCTGAGACAAACAGAACTGAAAATGAAAGGGATGGGAGAAGTCAGTGCTCAGAACTCTCAAAAACCTGGTTGCTATTTTAGACGGAGGATTCACTGTTCCCAATTCCATCAGATCCTAATGCGTCACCTTAAAGTGTAAAACAAAACAAAAAAGCCTTCTGAAGTCAGCGTGGTCAGTATGGCTATATGTGGTAGAAATGACATAAATCAAGGAAGAAATGTCTTGCCTGTAGTCTAGAATCAGTCAGTACAACCTCTGAAGGAAGTCTTGATCCTAATGCAAAAGCTGGTTGAATTTTGCCACTGTCCAAGACAAGAGTTTTGACTTCAAAAGTTTTGTGATTTGAAATCTCTAAAATGCGGACTGAGATTCAGAACTGTGGACATGTAAAAAAGTAATTAAAAAAAAAAATTCCTAAATAATCACTTGCCCTCCCTCCCCAACTCTGAGCCCTAAGTCTCCCTGACCCACTGTCTTCTTGAAGATATTCCCATCATACAACTTCAGGATGAAATTTTAACCTCATAGAGAAGATATGAGCTCCATACGCAAGTGAGTAGAGTGGCTCCCAATGAGGAGAGCAACATCTCAGTGAAAACAATTGGAATTCCAGTTAGTATCTTTTAAATACACAACACACTATTCATCACAAGCTTATCATTAGTTTTGATAAATACATATTTGATTTCCAATAATATTTCAGAAAATTTCAGGTAGAATTTTACCTGAAACATCCCTATTCAAAATATTTTCTTTTTTTTGTACATTGAGTTCTACCATTCAGAGAAGAGAGAAGTAAAAAAAACCATCACCTGTTAGGGAAAAGAAAAAAAAAGGAAGGAAGAAAAAGAAAAATCTAAACCCCAACAAGACTCAAGTTACTTTCAATCTGCAGCTAACGAGTTTCTAGAAAAAAAAAAAAAAAAATCAGAGGGAGTTGTCAGCTGACAGAAATGTATTTTTAGGGAATGAAGTATGTATATATTTACATAAGGTATGGCCTTTAAAGCAAAGATTGATGTAGATGAGCAAGTGCGTGGGCATCTCCATGCTGGCAAGGTGGCATAGAGATAGGTAAATAGACCCAGGATGATGGAAACAAGCAGGGCAGAATCAACACTTTCTTCAGCAACATAGAGAAAATGATGTGTCTTAGGTTTTGTGGAAAGGTAGCTTATGGGTATGCAGGACTCAGTCATTCAACACCAACTGATAAAGGCAGACTTTGGGATCAATTTCCTCTCAGTTTAGATGCAACCTGGATCCTTCAGGATCCCACACTTAATTACTTGATCACTGACTTTTGTGTCATTGTGAAACCTGCCCTATTCTAGCCACAGGAGTACTGCACTCGGCTGTTTCCAATCCACGTACCCTGGCTGAATCTAAATAGTCTCCCTCTCTCTCTTTTTATCCCTCCTCCCAGTTACTGCTAAACTGGAAACCCATCCCAGCAGGGCAGGTCTTCCCCACATAACGCTGATTCTATTTTTAGTTCTGCTTGTGTTGTCTGAACCTTAGATCTTGCTCATGTGAATAATTTTCCTCATTATCTTGTGTTCGTCTCTCCTCTCTCTCTTTTCTCCTTGTCTCACCGCCTTTCCAATCTGCTACAGCTGCTTGAATACTAAAGTAACTGAGTCAAACCACTTTGTCATCAGGAATATGTTTTCATTCTGTGATAACTCAATAATGTGATCTGTTTCTTGATTTCTTGCTGCCACACCTTGCTTCACAGAAGAAAAATAGTAAGAGGTAACACCTGGTGAGCATTTCTAATATTTCATTGTAGTGGTCAGAATCCTAAAGCCTTTCCTCAGCCAAATAAGGCTGGTAGAATCCAGCCCCTAGCCAGTTAATTACTATTTTTCTGACTCCCAATAAGACCAAAAAGCTTTTTGTTTTGTGCATGGAAACCGTTTGGGTGGGTTAGTGGTATTTTGATTTTATTAGCACAATGCAAATAGTGAATCATCCAAGCAACCGGAGACATTATGCTTCCAAAACCAAGACGGGAACTCCATATGTACCCCGTTTTAGATTTAAAGAAAAAAAAGTTATCAATCTGGACTCACCCCTGGCAGTGTCTTCTGTTCATGCAGTGCACTCTGGGCCTTTAGAGCAGACTCCCTTTCGCAGTACGTTAGGAAGGCACAGCCTGTAAACAAAAGGCAAAACCTCAGTAAAAGCAGTGCTTCTGGGGGGATCTGTTTAAAATGGAGCAAACCACTTTCCCGACATCACCCCATTCCCAGTAAATCAATGATAAAAATCACTCCTTAGTAGGTCAGCAGTAAAGAGTCAATAAATGAAGCTATCATCACTTCCTCTGAGCCCTGATGAAAAGTGAGCAACAGTATGGCTATGAGTGCTTATTTTTGTTTGAACACATGTTTAAGTGTCAGATACAGGTGTACAGGGTCGTACAGGATTAGGAACCTCAAAGAACCTACATGGTGGCAAAGTGGGGCATGGGATCCCACTCCTGCTGCAGCAGCAGCACTGGGAACAAGCCCCTGGCTGCCATATCATGCTGAAGGTCTCATGCTCTTCTTTTGTACAAAGTACTTCGGGTAAAGGGCATACAAGGACTTGGGACTTCCTACTGCAGAGGACTACGCCTATTGTTTAGCCTGACTTGCATCCACAAGTAGTCTTCCTGTTTGCATCACACCAGAAAGGCACTACTCTGCACTTACTGCTGCAAGGGCTCATTGGCTTCCAGCCATGCAAAGAGAACGACAGCAAAGCCCAAACAATCAGTCCAAAACATGTTGCTTTACAGATCATTAGAACTCCAGAGACGCTTCAATGGATCATGTCTTTGATTCTTCCAAAAAGTTGTCTTAGCAACTATGAAGGCTAAAGCTCTGTCATGGTAGGGCAGAGCAAAAACCTTGCTCTGCTTTCTCTCCTCCCACCTCCGTGCTCACTTTCTGGTAAAACTGGTCAACGTTGCAATGTCTTATACCAGTTGTGTGTGTGTCTGATGTGATCAGATTACTCCTTCTTACTGCAGTATATTGAAAACCTGCCGGTTCCTGCAGCAAAAGAAGTGCTTGTTATGCAGAGGACATTTTCTCTGAAGTTACTACAGAATGTCTGCAACCTTGCCAGCTCCTTGAAATGGAGGTATCATATCTTTCAAGGTTCAGGCAGCATGTCTGTCCATCAAACTGTGGGCATCCTCCAAGAGCAGCACAAGTACAGAGAGACTGCCAAAGAAAAAAACATGTCCCATAATCTCAGCTTGACCCACCCACCTTCTCCCCATGCATATGAAAAAGTATGCAACAGGTGAGTAAACAGTAGACTATGAACTTTTTTTCAGCTCTGATCACCACTGTGATCTTTTTGTCCATACAGTGTTCACTGTTTTATCCAAGTTGGTTCCTTAGACAATATTACTGAAGAAATATGTACTTGTTCTTTTCTTCTTTACAATGTTTTTAATAGATTAGTATGCACAAGAGACTAGGGAGATGATTTTTTTTTTTTTTTTTCCTATAAATATATGTATATATTTTCTTGAAGATTGTCTTGTGGAAGTCACCCTGCTCCTCTCACAATGAAAGTACAAGCTGGATGAATGTTCCAGTTTGGCATGGAAAAAACAACCCTATTTTTTGTCCTATTTCTTACCATATATTGCTTTCTGAAGGTCTTGTTCCTTTCAGTTTATTCAAGCCAATCACATTTATTATGTCTCAATAATTGTGACTCAGAAGCAGAAGTTGACAATCAAGGAAGGACACTGAACAGCAAAAGTTTGCATACTCTAATTGGAATTATTTAGATTAGTTCCCCTCTAACTTTAAATGGATGAGTTTTCAGTTAGTCTGCACCTACCAGAGAAGAGGAAGAAACTGTGGCAGAGAGTTTACAGCTAGTAGAAGTAATGGATTGAAAAGAATCCTTAAAAGTCACCCATAGCTTGATAATCAAATGGGAAACTATGCTTAAATTTAATTTCAGTGCTAAATCACAGGCTGAGAGCTCTCTGTTGACTAGACACAATAAGAAAGTGTCCCTTTAGTAGCAGACATGGAACAGCTAATACAGTCTAATTAGGCACATCATAGTGCACTGTTATAGAGATAAACTATGCAGTGCAAAGCTCCCACAATGATAGCTGTATTTTTCTCCTCATTGTGATGGCCATGACGACAGTTCAGGGTAACAATGTCCTGCAACTCTTACCATACCATGACTGTAATTCAGACTGACTAGACAGAAGACTACTCCTCTCTGAAGGAGCAGTTTCCTTTCGAGATCCACATAAAGTGTGTGTGTGGGGAAGTTCTTCTCAGGGAAAAACCACTGTTAAGACCTCTCCAATCATGTTTGTAAAAGTGATAGAAGTACGAAACTCCCAGAAACAGTACTCATGCATCCAAACATCACTGATTTCCCAAACAAGGTATTAAGATGTTAAGAAAGACTTTGAAATGGAAAAGAAATCTAGTCTCTCATATGGTCAGACAAAGAAAAAACATGTTTTTCAGGGACAAATATGGTTTTGGAGGTATTTCTTTTTCCCTTGCTCCTTAAAAATGTCATGCACATGAATTACATTCTATCCCACTCTTGTTGGGCAAAAGAAATTTATTAAGGAAAAATAATACCTCATTTACTTTAAGTAAATCCTGATTGTTTAGAGACAGTAAGAAATTCCATCCCAGCAATGGCCAGCTAGAAAAAAAGTAGAGCTTAGTGTTCATAATAGGCCTCAAACCTGAACTTGAAAAGGCCAGTTCATGGGGATTTTTGTCTTCCCTTTATTTATCACAAGATTGCTCTATAAGGCACAAACCCAGCATCAGCTAGAGCAGTATTTTTCAAAAACATTAACATGTGGCTTCTGATAAAACAATATATATCTATTATTCCATTCTGTAAGAATTTCCATATTTCAGCTCCTTGTGCATTAGGACGAAAGGCAATAAGATTTCTTGCCGCTCACCGAAACATGAAAATACTTGATCTGTCCTTTGTATAATGACGCTTAATGGAATTACAACTGTAGCACCTCTTTCAGGTGTTACTTTCCCTAGGCTACCTCTTTCAATGTGCATCCATATGACCCCTCCAAAGGATTCTTCCTTCCTGGAGAATGTTGCTTAAATAAGAGAACGCTGAACACGCAGGTTAACACTACGGGATACAACACCCTAAACAATTGAGTCTTGAAATAATGTCATATGGAACAGCTATATTGGGTTTTACAGAGAAAAGTCAAACTGGTGAAAAAAAGTTTTTTTTTTTCATTTTGATTTCACAGATGGAAAACAATTTCAGAACAATCAATTCTCCCTACTGAAACTTTTGACTGTGTACAGAACTACTTATTTCACTGGAAAAAAAAAAAAAAAAAACCCACAACATTTTGATAGCAAACTTTTAAGTACTTCAACAGCTCACTTGTCATCAGCTGTTCGGGCTGGATGTGAATCCAACTTCTAGGTGAAAGGCTTCATATTCCATTACAAGTCATTTGCACCATCCAGCCCCCTGGAACGGCCTATGTTCAACAGTATAACGAATACTTCTGAACACATATCTTAAGGAAAGATAGAGGGAAGGCTATGCATTATTTCTGTCATCTACTTGTATGGGTGATAATGACTAAGTGAGTACAGTGCTTGAGAATTACATCTGAATTTGAACAAAAAAAAAAATCTAATTGACTAATTATTGATAATGAAGTACTTGCTCCTAGCTGTTCCTAATTACAATTCCATTTCTCTCAAACATGCCAAGTTTTCCAGACATATGTCAATCAGCTAAAAGGTGCTTTGTTTGGACTGTTCATTTGCTGTTCGTTTGCTAGCAGTGGACAACTCTTTTGGCTAGTGCGTAAACATCTGGAAATTCCCAGCTGGCAATTAACTCTCAACCTATTGAACCGCAGTCTCTTGGAAACATGAGGACTTATCAAGTGGTCTCCTGGGAAACAAGGTTGTTAAAGAGAAGGGGGAAACAAAAACAAGAGCTTGAGATGGAAATAAAAGATATAAAGGCTCTATTTTAATTTTACCTCCAGGGAATTCAATAACGTAAATAATAATTGCATGGAATACAGATGGATAATGATCACACTTACGGCAACTTCAACCCCACAGTAAGTCTCCTGAAGATTTTGCACAAGCCTGGGAGGCAAGACAGCCAGGGGACGTATTCTGAGCTGAACAGAATTCTAGAAACCAAGAATTATTTCACCCCACCAGTACTCAGTTATTCTTGGGACAAATGAAAACACAGGCTTTTCACTTGACATCTCAGTGCTTATCACTTCAATGAATCAGTTCACTCTCGGACACTTTAAACCAGATAAGTAGTTCTGACCAGCTAAAAAGGACTGGTCACCTAACTCAAATTTAGCTATTTAAAATTAGTCATCTTAGGGTCTACCATCAATGACAAGACATAGCATACAGGAGAGGAATAAACCTCTGGACAGGCCTATCCTCTACACCAAGTGTAAGAACCATGCTCAACCATCTCAGGTGCAGGCTTTTAGCTTCAAGGTTGCATGTTCACAACATCAGATTCCACTTGTCACCTCTAACCTCCCAGTTACCTCAAGTATATGCATTCTCTATACATTATTAATCCTTGTTATATAATGGTGGGAGATGAAGATGATGCATACTGGAGATCTATTAAGAACTGTAATGAAGGGCTTTTTCCCCCTTTCTTGTTTGATTCTGGCAGACAGCCATAGGTATCTTGGCACAGTTTCTCCTCTTTGCCCATTGTTTACATCAAAGAACAAGCACTTAGTGACTTATGACCCTTTCTTTGCATGATGTGTTTTGGTGACATCTTATGATTTTATTACAACGACATAACCTCACACAAAACATACCTTTAGCTTTTCCATACATATAGATCCAGAGGCATTGTCTAAGAGCTAGACTATAATCATGATTATTTCCAGGTATTTGCTGTCTGTCCAAACAAGGCATTAAAGGTCCTGTGTAAATCTAATGAAGAAATACTTACACACTTCAACAGGCTTGGGGGAAGGGGCCCTTAATCTTTCTGGGTTTATCTTTACTCTTTGGCATTATAAGGGAAAATTAAAAAGTTTGTTAGGTGCTTTAAGACTCTTGGATGAAAGTCAAGAGCTGAAGCAGATCTTGAGCTCAGGGGTGTAAATCCAGTCAAGGGGAGAGCTTGTGTGTAACTCAGCAGAACTATGCAGTTACACCAACATAGAATTAGGTTCATGATTTGACCCATAATCTATTGCCTCTCTCGGAGGAATCCTTGACTCAGACACCGACCTCAGCTAAACTGATGATAATCCAGAACAGTTAGGATAACCGTAGGTTTTGAGAAGGCTGGCTCAAGTGGTCTAAGCCAGTTTTTGATTCACAAATATTTGTGATTGTAGAGTATGCACTCAACCAGTTATCACAGCTCAGCTGACAGGTGATAACTTCTGAAACTACTGCCCTTCTGATATCTGTAAGTGTAACTAAAAGCAGAATCATCGCCCAAGAAAAGATAGAACTATCACAAGGCTCTTAGTTTTTTGCTGTTTTTTCTTCTTGGAGTCAATTAGCTTCAAGCTTTTAGTTACAATAATATTCATTGACTTCAACAGCGAGGTTTCCTAGATTGGCCTTCCTATGTTGTTTTATGTTAGACTCCTGTATAGCACATGAACTGATGAACAAGATACCCTTCTGTTAACAGTTACACAAGAAAGAACAAAGAAATCAATTCATAGTGTCTACTACCGTAGAACCTTTAATGTACCTAACTTCCCGAAACCCCAAGACAGAGAAGCCAAGGGCTTTGGCAGGACACTATGGAGTTCAAGAAAGCAAAATGCAATTCAAGCACAACTATCCAAGACCTTCATGCTGTATACAGAAAATGGAGGAGAGTAATAATATTGTTTGCCTTAGACCACACGCTAGTGGTCATGGTCCAACTTAAGAATAGCTACAGTCTTGTAGAGGAGCTGCTTTGACAGCAAAAAACTTGCATCTCTGGGAAATAGGAACTCTCAACTAGTCATGAGTCTGAGCATCTCATTTAGTGATGCTTCAGTCTCTCTGTGTCCTAATTATCTTTAAAACATTTAGGCCAAAGTGTATAAGTTGTCTGTGGTGGACCAGAGATCTGTCCCCATCTTTCTAGGTTTGTGTTTAAGAGAGCTCTTCCTCTGAAAATAAAACAGTTCCTTGCTGCAAGATTCAGGGATCTGTTACACAGAGAACGATTGTAACACTTAAGAAACCTCTTGCCTTAAAATCAACATCTCAGATTATGTCTCCCACCTAGGATTTCAAAGTGAACAAGAAGTCTTTTTTTTTTTTGCTTTAACTATCCTAGCTCTACATGTCTGGTTTTGAAACAATTCTCATTTGCTCTGTCTACAGTGGACTGCCGAAAGTTTAATCACTTGAGAGTTTCAGAGATTGAGCTGAATTTTCTTGAGGGGGACACAGTCAATAAGGACTTTTGGAACTGGAAACGTTTTATCCAATTTCTTCATCTCTTTTTCTCTCAGTGATTAACTACCTTCTGACAAAAGTTAACATCTTTGCTGGTAAAGAACATTCACTTGGCTAGAACTTTCTTTTTCTCCATCTCCCCTGCTGCACAACGACGGAACACTAACTGTTTAGAGAAAAAGATAGGGATAAAAATCTTCCCAGATATCAGCTTCTCTGTCAATTATATTGCAAGGCAGATTAACATCCGAAATGCCCTGCTGTGTGGAATGCTAATTTTCTTTTTCCTCTTATATTATTTTCCATTAACTATTATGATGCTGTCATTTTCCTACTATAGATAACTTGATAGGGGTCTGTAGATAAAAGCATACATAAGGCACACTCATATACACTCATGAACCAATATTAAAAAAACAAATTAAGAGTCCAAATCTGGAAATGCAGAAGTCAACCATATTTACAGAATATTAGCTCACTTAAAATGCATTTATTATATTTCAAAATGAGACATGGATATGCACAATCCAAATCAGAGTCCTTCCTCAGACTAAGCAGTGCTTAATTACATTTAGCAGTGTCCAGGCAGACAGCAGAGAGACTTGAGTAACTGTTGGTGTATGTAAGCATTTCAGCAAGACACAGACAATAGCTTCATCTTGATTTTTGATAACAAGTAGGTTTTTAATGAAAACACCAGTTTTAAAAGCCAAGATTTCTCATAGGAAGTTTCAATGAAATATTTCACCAAGAAATATTTCTTAGCCCCATGATACAATTTCTGATCAAAGCCTACAGCAAGAGAAACTTATTCCAGGACAGTCGGTAGCCCAGACTCTAATCTGAATCAGGCAAGCAGGTTCTCGAGCCCAGGGCTTCTACACATCAGAGCAGAGTGCATTGTTACTGGCAGACCCCTGAGGATCCATCTCTATTTCTTCTTAAGTAATTCCACAGCTACCTTGCCTCCACCCCACTGCAGAACTGGAAAGCTTTTGATCTCTCAAACTTTTTTCCCCAGGATGAGGGAACATTTCTGGCTCCGATTCACATAAGAGTGAGTTTCTCCTGGAGTCTTGAAAGTTCCTTGCAAGTTGCTTTCAACCATCCTTTGCTGACTGGTACACTCAAGATAAGGTATAGAATGAACCATTGATTTGACATAGCATATACCAGGTCCTGTTTTCCCATAACTGCCAACATTTTAGCTTTAAATTTCATCCTGAAACTTCTGGGATACTTTTGATCACCAGAGCCCAAGTCAACCCAAGAGTCACTGCTCAAGTTTCTGCAAGTCTAGCCATCCAGAACATTTTACTTCCCAGAACAGGTGTCTAATTTCCATACATACAGCAAACAGTCAATGAATAAACTCCCCATTAAAGAAATAAGAATGTAGGTTATTGGTTAAGGTAGATGACTACCAACGAGATTGCTCGTGTGCCTAATAGGGGCCTGTAAATATTCAATGCTTTGAATTACAGTAGAAAACTTATTTTTAAACAGACCAGCCTCACTTCAGCTTCTCAATTGTTGCTCAATAACTGTGGACTCCATGTTGTAAGGAGAGATGCATACCCTCAGGCCCTATCCACCAAACAATTAGGGCATGCTTTTGATTTTCAGGTATAAAAAGGCTGACTTTAAAGTGAAACTCATGATTATGTGGTTTTCTGGACCAAGCAACAGTGTTCCCAGTATTTCAGAACTCGGTCACTGATGAGAAAGCCATGGCCAAACTCCAGGGATCACTCAAGTGAGGATGAGAATAAGTAGGTTCCAGCTTCTACTCAGTAAGGAAACATCAAGTTTAAGCTAAAATCCTGATCACCTCTAAGCTTGGCTCACTTCAACTTACCTATTACTTCAAAGAAAAATCCAACATATTTGTGTTATTCATTTTATATTGCAGGCTCAGAAAAAGATTAATAATAAAAAAATTGTCATGAAATCTTCAAGATTTCTTGTTTCCTGTGTGGTGATAAACAAAGGAACTATAGAGGGTGGGTTTTTTGCCTTGTGATTCACTGAGGACAGTCAGGAATGTAACTAAAAACAATCCTGCTGTTGAAACATTACTGCTTGCATTCAGACAGTTAGGGGTTAAACCTCCTTAGAGTATGTGCATTAATTAGATTCTGTACCTGCTGTTCTGGGTCCTGCCTTTGAGTTCTTTCTATTGTTAGCAGCGTATGAATAACTCAGTGGATTTTCTAACACACTTAGCTGTTTCAGAAACTTTTCCCCATCTTCTTCATTTTATTTTGATTTTTGGATCCACTTCTTTTGGGGAGATGTCTTCAAGCATTCTCAACTAGTCTCCAGAGGTTATGCTACTGTTTAACAACATTTACTTTGAATACCTTGAATCTTAGCAAAATAAACCTAAAGCAAAAGCATCTCTAAACAAATTAGACTGTTCTGCCACACACAACTTTTTCCAAGCCTTGCCTTTCTGCCCCCACATAGGGCTGGTTTGGGTTTTTTTGTTTGGTTGGTTTTTACTGCTCATTATCTTTCACCAGGGTGAGGAACAGACATTTCTTGGAAAAATAACATCAACTCTGTGTGCAGGAAATGTGTTTGTACTTAAAAACATAAGAAAAGTTGGCATTTTCACCCTTAAAAAAATGCCAGGGCCACGCAGTGAACATCTTGTTGATAGCACCATCAAATGATTAATTATTTATGCTTTTGTCTTAGGAACATACAAGTAGCTCATTCTAAATATTCTTTCTTCTCTGAGACAGGGCACACGTGTCAATATAGAATTCTGACATTTCCAGCTCAAAGTTGGAAGCAAAAGGCACTGAAACAACTGCAGGAGAGAGCTATTATTAGACAACTTCTAGCCCATTCAGAAACAGACTATTATAATTATCTGTCTAGAGTTATTGTTCTTATCAAGTTTGCCAGACCACATTTTTCCAATTCAAGAAGTTCCAGTTCAGAGTGGAACCTTTAGGACACCTCTCAAAATCGACTTCAATACCTTCCTGTTACTTATGATCAAGTTTTTCTCCTCACCTTGTACGCAAGAACTGTAAATGGGACAACATTAACATCTCTTTGCCAAGTTCCACATTTTTTTTTTAAGTTTAAATTCAGGTAAGTGTAACTGAAGCCACCTTGGGACTTTTATATTACAAATCAAATCCAAACCCACAAAGAATGTATTTCCTGATTCCAGCTGATATAGAAATGAAAATCTTTAAGCAGCAGCTGCTCCTGCAAGATGATCATCCTGAGACTGGAAGTCTCCAGAAACTTGTAAGAGTCACAATATGAGCCAGAGAAAACTCTACAATACCAGCTGGCTTCATGAGTTTTCTGGAGACAAATTTCAGCTGTCAGAACAATTAACATCCAGGCTCCCATAACCAGATGCTGTTTTCCATATGTTTTGACTTTGAATAGTTTCTTCTATCCTCTAAGTGATGTTAGGAGCAAACAAGTATTGTCTCTTATCTCCTATTTCTTTCTCCTTACCCTTCTTTCTCAATTTGACTTGTGCATTTACTATAGGCAGTGCAACAGCATGAAGTAGGATCAAGTTCTTCTGCAAGCAGCCAGAGATGAAATAATCTTCTTAACCAACAGACCTCTATCTAACTTACGGCTGAGAACCACAAGACACATACTCTGTGTGTGTGCATGAGACAGAAAAGCAAGGTGAAATAAGGTGCTCTGGGAGTACGGCAGGAGAAAGATGGCAAAGGCTTCTCAAAGGTCCTATTGTTATAGCAGAAAGGAAGAGAGGTAGGTCACAAGAACAAAGGCCTCCACCGCTTCTCTGGCAAAAAGCTCCAAGTTGAGACATTGTTGCATTGTACAAGCTTGCTTTAAAAGCCTGGCTCAAGTATAAATTATTTACGAACAAGACAAGGCATGCAAAGGCTGGAAGAAGATTTAACCACCTGTCCAAAGCCACACAAATAGTTCGTAGTAAAGGTCAGCCTTGAACTAAAACCTCCCAAGACTCTACCCAGAGCTATGAACACCTATCAGTCTGCTTGTTTTAAACATGGACAAATTCCTGCAAAGACTCACAAATACATTATGTCCCAAGTAGATTGTCTCAAAAAAGTAAACTGGAAACACTATTGTCTCTTGCGTCCAGGTGCACTTTCCCATCCACTATTGTGGGACTGAGTTCCTGGGTAAGAAGTTAAAAACAAACAGTGTGTGAATTTAAATCTAAAACTTCCAATTTTTACAAAAGGTGTAAGGATGTAATCTTTGAAGTGAAAAAGAAACAGTAAAATTAATTACAAGATCTGTGTAATTTACAAAGCTTCAGTGCCTGGGTTTAAAAGGGCTCTTGTCAGTGTGAAGTGAAGGAAGTACAATTTCCTGATGAACAGAGAACACAAGGTAAAGTGTGTAGTAATCACTACCGGAGAGATATTTTGATGACTTTTTTTTGTTGATCAACTTAAAAATTGGGGAACAATGAGTGTATAGTACGTTGTTTTAGTTAAACATTTGATAGATTCTAGTAGAAATTTTTACTTTCAGAATTGAATTCATATTAGATTGGATGAACAGTGCAGCCCCCAAAGCACTGAGGACTGGCAGGAGGAATGTACATGATAAGTTGCATCAAGATGGAAGAGCCATCTAGCAAAGTAGGAGATCTGATCTTAAATAGAAATGGTGCAACAATGAAGACTTCACACGTGAAGAGGAATGGAGAATAAATCGCAACAGATCCTAGAGGGTGTTGAGCCCCTTAATAAGGTGCCCAGTCACCTGAATCCCTGCTGGGGAGGATTAGCCATGCCTAGCACCTTGCATGATTCAGCTCTTAAAATACAGGCAGAGAACAGCCACGGAGCCAAATGTCTGAATGTTCAATAGGACATATGAAGCTGAAAGGCAGTAATGTCAAAAGACACTTTCAGATGATAGTCGACAATATCACATACAATAGTGTGTATGTCACTTCCAGATCAAAGACACCTCCTTCCTTTGGTGTCAATAGAAAATCCACGTCTAAAATGATCCTGTCAGCTGTGATCACCTGGAAGTGTTCAGAAACACATAGAAGGAAAAAAAGGAAAAGAAAAGATGGAATTCAGAGATAAGTAATAGAAATTCTTAATGGGCTGGGCGGACTGACTTATGAGGGAGGATTAAGAGAACTAAATATGTATAACTTGGGTAAATGATGACTCAGGGGGATAGATGATAACCAGCTACAAGCCTTGAAGGTTGTAAACACAAAGTATGGAGAAAGGTTGTTCAGAGGGTGATACCAGAGAATAACAACCAGGAGTAACAACACAAAATTCAAGAACAGAACATCTAGGCTGAGCATGAGGAATGCTTCCTAACTGTTAGGAATATTGGTGTTTGCTCCCCCCAAACAGCCCCCAAGGTGGCTTTTGCATCTAACTGATCTGTCAGTCAAGAATATATTTAATTTCATTTTTATTTAAGTTTACATGCATAAGTGTAGTGCATGAGGCACATAACCTAAGGTTTTCCAAATCCTACAAGTTCAGGGACAAAAGCAGAATAATCCCTTAAAACGTAGTTGAGGGGTGGGTGGGTGTGGGTGCTGGAGGCGGGGGTGTAGAAAAGGCAGGGAGGGAAAAGTCAGAAAGAAGAGTTAAATCAACATGGGGGGGGGGGAGGGGGGGCCTCTCAGAGCAAACTTTTAACTTAGCAATTTGCCAAAATCTTTCATGTCACTCTTCCATATGACAGTTCCGTAAACTTTTCGTCTCCCTATTCCACTGTGAGGCAAAAGGAGAGAGAAATGCTTGCAACCCTAGAACAGAATCACGACCACAGATTCTTATGTGATTTAGGACAATTGCAAGTTATAAGATGGAAGTTTATGACCCTACAGAAGGTAAAAGTAAACATTACTAACTGTCTCTCCCAGCCATTAGAACAAATCAGTCCTTCATGGAACTTTATTACTCAAGTCACTTGAAACCATAAACAAAAGTTAATATTGATCCAAGGGCAAATGCATTCAGAGGGCCTCCATTTCCCCCCTTCACCCAATTTCTAACTTTTACAATTCTATCCAACTGTTTAACACATTGTCTAACCCAAGAGAAAGCCCACTCTTAAGAAACAAGTTGCAATAGCCTTTCTTGGTGAAAACAAATCAGAATGTCAACTGACAGAGATCTAAAGTTGTATTAAAATGCAATCCATCCATGGTCAGCTGGGCAACTGCCTACAGTTTTTAAGGTTGGACAGAGCTGAGCAGCCAGCCACCCACCAAGTTTTTCTGAGTGATGTATTTTTTTTTTTATTATTTTATAAAGATCAATTTCAGGGAAAAAATTGAGAGTCAATTATACAAAAAAAAATATAATTCTACTAGGTTTTTTTTAAAGGTTTAATATGACATCTTGCTTGATATTTATTTCTCCACTGATTTAATATAAATGAGAGAAGCTCTAAACCATGAATGAACACAAAGGCATGTCTGTACCAACACAGTACCAGCAAACAGTTCCCAATGGGAAAGTATTCAAACTCTAGAGCAGTCTCCTCAAAAGAGACTAGTGGAAACCATTTTGCTCAAGACATTAAAAGATGGATGAAAGAAACTTTCTAGGATGCCTCCTGAATGCAGTGGCCTACCAAAACTTTCCCTGTTACCAGTCTATGAATCACTGGCTAGTGATGCCTGGAAACACACGTTAATGGTGTGGCTTCACTTTATTATTTTTTCCGTCACGAAAGCTAAATATAGTGAGCCAGCTGCTGAGCATCTCTGGGAGGCTGAAACTCACTGGAGAACCCCTGCTGATGTCAGAGAGTAGGAGAGTAGAGTTTAATGAGTTTAAAAAAAAGCCAAACAACAAATAGTGTTGTCTTCAAAAGGAGTGGATTAGAACATTATATAAGGATGAGTGTACTAGGTTAGACAAAGTCCATTTCATACAGTATCCTGTCTCCAACGGTGGGCAGAAGCAGATGCCCCAAGAAGAGTATAATGCCTGGATGTGCATAATGCCTCGCTGGGTATTCTTCTCAGTCTCCAGCCTTGTGGCTCAGGGACTTCAGGGCCAAATGCAATCTCTGCATATACAGTAATCACTTGATGAAACTGAATATCTCATTTTCCACAGCCATTTATTACGTTTTATCACTTCAGTTGTTGTTTTTCCTGTAAACGGATTTAAGGGGGTTTGTTTTGTTTGTGGGGTTTTTTTATGATTTATAGTGAATATGTTTTCCAGGAAAAGTAATAGACTCCTGGCTAGCAAGTTGCAGTCTTAAAAAGATGCACCATAAGAGCCTGTTTCCAGGGCCACCTATAACTGGGTCTCATTGAGCAGTCTAAAAGGTGAATTAAATGGTTAGAGCTTTAGAACTGTGACCCATAGGGCTCCCAGTATCTTACTAACCCATTTAGGGGCAGCCAAGACCCAAGTAATCAGCTGGCAGCAGCTTTGAGTTGAAGCATTTGTTAAATATTTTGGTTCCAGTAAATCAACATTGCTCAATATGGAACTAATTTATCACAGGATTTCTTCTTTAGTTCTACCTCTGCTGATAAACCAAATTTCTCATGATGACACCTTTTGCATGATAATAAGAAAATACCCACAAGAATACTAAGTAATATTCCCCCAACCCCAAGGAAAAAAAAAAACCAAACAAGACTATATATAGCCTTTGGCGGGGGATATAAAATATCTGCATGGTCCTTACATTTTTAAGGGGGAAAATACAAGATTTTGAGTTGTTTTTTTGGTTTTGTTTTTTTGTTTGTTTGGGGTTTTTTTAATGCAAATCAGAAGTCAGGAAACATTAGAACTTAAATTATCCCTATAGCAAAACTACATTAATATATGTATGCTTTATAGGAGTTGTCAGTTATATGATTACACACTATTTTTCCATTCTCTGTACTCTTTGTCACTGGACTGTCTTTGTTCTGTACTTGCACAGATCCTAGCAGATCAGCATCCTCATCAAAATAAACGCATGCAGCCACTTTCTCCAGTATAACTGAAGTAATTCACCACCTGAATTGAAACATGTGATATCACTATATGATTTAATTGCAACAGATTAGGTTTACCAGTATACTTAGAATGTTATCCTATAGCTAAGAAGGCAGGATTCCTTACCTTGGGAAGGGGCAAAAAAGTGAAAAGCAGAAATCTGTTGTCCCAGCTATTACTAAACAACCCCAACACTGGAATGTCTCTGAAAGGCTCATCTCTTCCTCCCAACCCCTCACATGCATACAACCCTTCTTCACACCACTCAGACTCCACTCATGCAGTACTTTTTATTTTCTCTCCTCTCTCTTCAAAGAGATTTCAGAGGTGTATTACCAAGGATGCACCCTGTAAGAATTTCATACCCAAAGATGAGGGCATGTTTGCAGATGCTTGCTTCAGTTTTAAGCGTCTTACCAAATTTAAGAGCTGAATGGACAAAGTTTAGCATCTATAGCTCGTACAATATCAATATATTGCTTTGATATCCATATATTATGATGCAACATGGCAGTGTGCTAACATGAGATTTGACAATTCATGCTCAGGTCTGTCCAACTGAAAAACATTCTTCAGTGACAACCCACTGACGCACCGGACTGCGGGTTGATCTTTGTAGATAATGATTGTGTTATTCTACCTCTTGTCTTTGCCCTCCATGGAATACAGCCAGGTATCCACAAAGTCTCTCATCTGCTCTGTATTACCATGTCTAAGACTTTTCACGGTTCTTGAGTGAATGCCCTACAGCCATACCACCACCCCTTTGGCTATGGTTCCCACAGAACTCATGAAACTCAGTGTCCCCAGAAGAACTCCACTTGTAAAGGCTTTACTCACAGCTCACATCCCACACCAGGAAAAACTACATGCCATCGGTCTTTCCCCTCACACACATGGTTTTGCACTGTATGTTACTTTGTGAATGAGAGGGCAAGCCAGAGCCAGTTGCAGCTACTCTTTCTTATGGTTTTGGTCAGCATTCAGGATCCATGTAGGTCTTTGCAAGGTCAGAGACTGCCTGGAAAGGTAGCAAGTCCAGTGAGCGTTACATGACAGGACATGTTATGACATGTTGAAATGTCCAGGGGTGTTGCTATTCCAAACTAGTTATCTAAGATCTCATAACATTCCTTCCTTTAAGTGCAAAAAGGAAAGAACAGTGGCTTCATCTCAGTGTGTTGTTCTAATGCTGCCTCCAGCACTTAAAACAAAGCCCGTGCCAAGAAGGATATTCCAGATCAGGGAGAAGAGTACCATTGCCATTAATAAGGCTGTTGTGAGACCTCAGCATGAACAGGGGGTACCATTCCCACACCTGTGTTCAAGAGGTGGAATACAAAACCTCGAGCCAGAGAGATATTACCAAATTGGTGTTTTATGCAAGAACTAAGAGCTTGCTCTGTCTGTCTAGCAAAATGGAAAAAAGCTCAGCATAGATAGGATTGCTAGCTACATCCCTACAGTAAATATCAAGGAGAAAAGAAGAAGCATTTAAAATAAAGGACAATGTTGCACAAGGACAAATAAGTATAAATTGACCATGAATAAATTTGATTTGGGAATTAGAAAAAGGTTTCTAACCGTCAGAGGAGTGATGCTCTGGAACTGATTTCCAACAAGGATAGTGAGAGCAAACGACCTAATTAGTTTAAAGATGAGGCTCGATAAACTTATGAAAGGGATTATGCGATGTGGTTGTCTGCAGTAGTAGGGAACAGATCCTGATGATCCAGGATTTCCCCGTGTTCCAGGCTGCATCCTGTCAACCTAAATTCTCAGCTGGAGTGCAGTGATTTACCAGGCATCACAGAGACTACCCTATTCTAAAACAGGACTGGCTTCTGTTTTCCAAAAAGCATAGGTTTAAACTTACATTGAAAGGGAACATTTCCTACTAGGCTGAAAATGCAAGAAAAAAGGAGGGGGGAGGAGAGCCCTGCACTTCGGCCACAATAACCCCATGC
>NW_009194654.1:40597-88409 GCF_000690835.1 Fulmarus glacialis | reverse complement strand
GCGACGGGGAGGGCACCCAGCCGGAGCCTGTGGGTTATTCGGGTTCTGCTGACGGAGGAGCACCGAGGTGCAGGCCAGGTGGTTTCTGTTTGACTGCAGTTTGGGTCTGCGTCCCATTTTGTCCCGCTCTTCAAAGCTGAGACTCTCATCAGGATTCCCAGAATTAGACCCGTTTCCCAGTTTCTTGAAAAAAAAAACCATCGTGTTACATTAGTTGTACCCTGGGTCTGCTCCTGGTGCAGTGGTGGTACTTGCCCAGCCCACATCCCACTGCGGGCTGCAATCTGGCTTACACCGAGACAGCAGACACTGACACCACGCTATCCAAGCCTTTCTAAACCATTGCTGGTGCCTGGATATATCATATTGCCATCGCAACGTACAGTTTTCCTATGATACTGCTGTCTCAAAACACTATTCATCTGCAGCTTTTCTCTTTTCCCCTTTTTCCACGGACTCCAGGGTCCTGTCAGACTGGTTCTCCTGTAGCCGCCCAGCAAGTGGCTCCCGGCCCTGCAAGACACTCCTGGGCAGACTTGCAAAGCTACTCCCATCTCCTCTCTCAAATTAACCTGACGATTCATTTCTTCCGTGCTGGCAGTGTAACCATTGCAGCTGTATGTTCTTCAGCTTCGTGGTGGTGATGGTTAAGAGTGGCTGGGTGTCTTCTCATTCATTTTGTCCCATTGCTTCTACTTTTTGACTTTGGTTTTGCTAAAACTCTTTGTGTTGAGTTAGCCCTTAATACACTAAAGTGCTTGCATGCAGTGCTGGGTAAGTGTAACCACTTGAAACCCTTGGCTTTGCTCATGTTGTGCACTTAAGTAAGCGCAGCACATAACTGGAAGGCTGGTTTTCAAGCTGAGGTCATGTCTCATTGCTACTGAGAGAGGCCAGCATGCTTTTTGGTGCCATAAGATAAATAAGTAATAATCATACAGGGGTCTTAGAATAATTGGTAACATTGGTAAACATGTGGCTTTGGCACAATTGCAAATTTCCCGCTGTCCCCTGCTCCGGGTCCGTTACATGATTGTACTGTTAGTTTCTGTACGTGGTTTTACTCCTAGCTAGCTGGAAGAAGTTTCCGTGTGATACAGCAGATCCATTAAAGCCTGCCAGAAGTAATTCTTCTCTCCTGACATCAGGAACTAATCTTCCTGCTGTTTCGTGTTACTTTAAATAATATATATTTCAAGATGACACTGAAATTAGACAACTGATACAGGTCTGGGAAATTATTTTCACTTTTAAAATCCTCGTTATTCTATTCCTATGTGGAGGATCGTCTCCCCTTGAGGTGTCTGACTTCTGTTCACACTGATGAGAGTTATGTGGCTGTACCAGCAGTATCATATCCGAGATCATTTAAGATCATTCTGACTCATGCTTTCTGACTATATGACAATTTTAAGCACTACTAGATTTGCTTAGATCCTCTTCAGGTTTCACTGCCACATCACATTCCAGTCTGTGCGTACACAGAGTTGTCTGAGCTACAGTTTCTGGAGACTGAAAATCAGTAGTGAGTAGGAAGTAGCATAGTGTGTGTTTATGGGCCATACTTGCCCCTGTGGCTGGAGCCCCCAAAAGACCTGTACAAAACCCAAGCTCCACGGAGCTCATAGTCTGAGAAGTCAGGTAGCACTTGGCTGTTGCAGACTTTATCCTCTGCCCTCACTGGACACTGCCAGAAGCAGATCGGGTAAAATGACCTCAGTTCTGCTTTTTGAAAGTTTAGCTTTGGGCAGTGATTCCCTAACTTTGTGAGCCTCAGTCTACTGTCCTCCCTCCAGGTTTCTTTCCGGTCCCTCATGCACCTTTGTCATCAAACCTTTAAGTGAAAACAGATATAAAGGAGAGTTGCTGACCTCTTAGTACAACCTTTGCAAAATACTGCTGCTCTGTGGATCATAGGCTGGGAAACTTCCCATGGAGAATAAGGCTGCTCATCAACCAGCCCTTCAGTTTTCAGTAGAACTAGAGATGGTGCTAAAAACTGGGACACCCATTGTAGAAATCATCTCAGTTCTAGTTGTTTGATTTCCTTACTTAACTTGAGTTCCCTAAGGCTCCATTTATAATTAATGTACAGGAATAACCATGTCTGGAGGGCAATTTTTCTCACCTATCTTAGACATCTTATCTTAGGATAAGGTGAGTCATCCTTCAGTATTCCTTGTTTCTCTCCATTAGCTGTAAAGTCAGACTGGTACAGCTGTAGACAATTAATTTTTAAACACCTAAATTACATGAGATGAATCATTGTCCTAGTGTAGAGAAGGCCCTGTCCTAAAGAAATCAGGTACCACACAGCTCATATGATACATCATTTGGTGCCTGTCATGCATTTCTGTAGCCCAGCCAACATGGCAAATATTCAGGGGGACTGATAGCTTGCAACTGTGCTACTGGCCGTCAGGATTTGCTGAGATTACCATGTTCTGCAAGGGGCAATTAGTGTGGAGCAATGTAAAGTGGTGAGCACAGTGAGGTGAGTAAAGGCAGGAAGGTGTTTGCTCTGCTCTGCCCCAGAAACCTTAGCTAGTTCCTGCCTGGTCACATACAGCAGACTTCCTTCTGGACATACAGCCCATCATCTCTGTCTCTCACATACCAGCAATAATGCTCAACACGGTTTGGAACAAAGGAAGTTTATCAGATGTTTCTCTGGTAAAAAAAAATAATAAAACCCAGATGAAGAAATAGGAATAGGAAGGTTTCTTCATCTTACACACCTTTCTGTCTGTTTAATCCACATCAGGCAAAACAAAAGATGCTTAATTTCTTCTTAGAATATGTCAGACTGTGATGTCTCTAGTGCAGAAATGGGCAACAGAGCTGAATGCCATTCTCATGATAGCGTTACCAAATGGCGTCCCGATCCAGAGAGATGTGCATCTGCTCAGAGCTTATCAGGGCCCTGCTCTTCCTGGGAGGGTACTGCATTTCTTTTCTTTCTCCCACTGGCTGCAGTAGCAGCTGCATTGCTGCGCTCCCCAGCTCAGAGGCTGTCGTGCAGGACTGGGCTACCTTGGTAGACTGGAGCAAATGCACTGTTCCTCAGTAAAAGTAGCCGGCAGATCACATCAAAAATTAATTAGCCCAGTCTCAGGAGGTTTGATTCTTGGCCAGTGAAGCTACAGAGTTTCTCATTTAAGGAGGGTAGGAATCATGTAACAAAATCGTTACCTCACCCAGATGAAATACTCAATCCATATCCTATGGACCAAGAGGCTTTAAACCTTCCGAGATAATGGGCTCGGAGTGTAGCTCACAGGCTAGATTTTACAACGAAGCAAGGTAGAATCCTGCAGGTAGTGTACTCATGGCAGCGTGGAGCTGAGCATGGGGCCATGCTCAATTATTTACCCAGCTAATTAGGTGGGCTGTGCAGCCGTCACTGGCTCAGACCATTACATTGTGGGCACCTGTCCAGCACACTAGGTAGGATTGATGCCTACACACTCTAGACTTGCTACCAGCATTTGTGCAGATGCAAAGCTGTTGGTAGGCTATTCTTTTGTATTTTAGATTGGCACAAGGATGTCTTGGATAACTAAACATTGCAGCATCAAAATTCTGGAACTGGCATAGGTGAAACTCAGTAATATTCCTCCTGTGGTTACCGGAGTAAGTATCTGATACGTAGTGGCAGTAGCTGATGTTGGTGGTCCCTGCAGTACCCAGAGATCTGGTTCATGGCCAGAAGCCAAAAAGTAAAAACAAAACAAAACAAAACAAAACAGAAAAGAAAATCTGACTTCTTTTGCTTATCCTGTGTTTGTCAGCTGAATGCTCCTGTGTGAAATGCTTCTTCATGTTACAACACAACAGCCTCAAGGACTGGTTTGATGCTATTGCTGGCACAGACAACAGCTTATTGTATTTCTGTTGAGCAGCCAAAGATGCCTAAATACATTTTGTATATTTGGAATAAAAAAACCCGTACATGCTGTAGGCATGTTACACAGGATGGGTTGTATACGACTGATGCTGACCCAAGCTGATCTGCCTTTGCATATTAGTTCTCATATATGCCTGTAATACACCCAAATAGTGGAATTGAAAGAAAAGGGCTGGTTGCACCGGAAAGGTTATCAGCTTGTAGCAGATAGAGTGGTAGTAGTCGTAAGGAAAAACAGATCATAAAGATTTCTTCAGTGTTGGCTTCATCAGAGACAGATCAATATTATTTTTAATTTAAGAAAAAAACCACATGAGGGGAGCACAAGAAAAAAGAGTGTATTAGTGCAGATTTTATCACCCAAAACAATGCTCATTAAAAACAGCTTTTAATGAGGTTGATTGCATTTGATAAGGTTGGAAGATGGAGAACATACAGCATGTACTTAGATGAACAATTGAGAAAATGTGCACATCGTCTCCTAATTCACTAAAAAGATAATAAAAAACAGAGGATTTGAAAAAGAATTAAAACCTACCTTTGGTCTTTACAGTGCTGTCAGATTATCCAGTCAACATTTCTTCCCAGTCATAATCAGCCATGGATTGTCCTACCACCTGTCTCTTCAACACGCGCCTATGACTACGGCTCTTTGGTTTGTGAGCAAAATACCTTGTGATCAGTACATTTCTCCCAAAATACTGCTGTATCAATGAAACATCATCATGTATAGGTATAGGCTATAACCAGCTTTGCTTGCCTGGACAGTGGGGTACGTGCAGGGAAGGGCCTGGCACGTGGATCCCACCTGACACAGCCTCAGGATGTGTATCAGCAGCATTCGAAGTGCTCGAGTTCAGCAGTGCAGATGCAGCTTAAGTTAACCGATGGTGTCAGTTGCTTGTGATCAGGATTAAGAGCATCACAGACTGCTCTGAGCAACATTGGAGAAAAGTTGTTGCACTTACAAATCTTGGCTGAACTAAGCGTAATCCTCCTCATTAATGTACGCAGTCTGTGCTACCCAACTCTCCAGAAAAGAAATCTCTTTAGAAAGGGAACATTAAAAAAGCATTTAGTGTAGTCTGACAAGCATGTTCCGCAACTTGAAATGCACACAGAAAGAACGAACCAGAAAAGCCCACAGGAAACAACTTTTACAATTTGCTTTGGAAGGCGTGAGTTAATACATTTTTTGTGCCAACATTCGAGGCGACCCTGATGCTCAAGTGAAACCCATAGAATTTCTCTCCAATGTGGAATAATAGAAGCAAAAATGAAAATTCTCTGTAACTCTGTAGCTAAGCTGTATCTGGTTTCTTGAATTTAAAACCTTTCTCGCTATCTGCCTTTGTGCATGTAAATATACAGATTTTAGTGGAAATTAGGTACTTCGGTGCTTGAGAAAACTCCGGAGAAAACGCTGGAGGCTCACCTGATTTTTATGATGTCAAAATACTTCTTAAATCTGATTTCCAGTGAATTCTTACAATAATTTCATCTCCCCCAAGGTGTGTCATTTTAATCCTAGGTGTTCTGGCTCATCTTCCAGCTTGGGACATACGTTAATGATAACTGTGATTATCCCTGGAGTATAACAATACGCACAACAGGAGAACTTGCAGTTCTGCTGTCAAGGCCTGTTTTGCTGGAGGAAAAAAAATTCCCTTTGAACACCTTTGAAGGTCATGCTGTGAAAGACTAACTGCCTTTATAGCGCAGTTTATGGAGCTTGGCCAAAGCACTTCAAGTGCTTTCAGTCATATGTTGACATTGTTGCATTTCAAATGGAGGCACACAGTAAATCTTCATTTGCCTAGGAAATTTTCAGATCCTTTCATTTGAAGCTGTTTCGTGTTGCTGTTTTGATTCTTTGTCTCAGGAGGTGAAGAGGGTTTCTGGCAGTTCGGTAGCTGGGCATGCCTTTAAGGAAAATGCTGTGATCAAGTAAGCACAAGTACAAGGGAGCAGCAAATCAACTAACTCTAAAAACCTTGAGCTAGGTTTCTCAAATCAAATAGCAGATAGATCTAGCAGCGTGCATGCTGCATTTTTGAGGAAAGTGGGATGTAGATTCAACGTGTAAAACCCCTAAATTGAAAAGGGTGAAGGAAGTAAAGCAGAATTTTGAGCTGTGGCGTGGTGTAAACAGCTGATGAACCACCACAAACTAACAGACTCCTCATACCAACCACTGGTATCTGTATGGTAGGTGTCAAGTCTATGCTCGTACATATTTCTGTCTCTTGACTGTAAGAGACTGGTCTCAAGTGCTAGACTGCTAGGCATCCATCCCATATGAAGGAGGTTGTATGGATACACGTTAGGCTGCATCAGTACCAAGAAACCAGAGACAGAGAGCCTATTCTGCAAGTGACACCACACAGTTTACACTCATGTAGTCAATCAGTCCCCAAAATACCCCAGATAAGTGGCCCTGTCAATGCTGTCTGACGGGCGCAGCCCAGCCCAGGCTCAACCCCAGAGAGCCTGCCACGGCCAGAACTACCATCACAGGTCGGTGCTTAAGTTGTCGCCCTAGTCCTGGCCAGGTTACCAGCAGAGGCAGCTTCGACAGCCACGCGCACAGGATGCCTGCAAGGGGGAGGCAGTTTAATGGGCTAATCATGGGCTTAGAAAGCAGCAATGGCTTTAATTTGTGTGCCACTCATCATGTGGCTTCAAGTTAGGCAAACACTTCTCAACTCAGTTTCTTCCTAGCTATGGATGATATTAATCTGCCTTCTTAAAAGGACTATTATTATGTGAAGTATTGTTACTATGAAGATATGTAAAGCAACCTAAAAATACTCTATCAACTCCATGGTATCACTCATTGCAACACAGATTAACTCTTACAGAACCCTCCATTATAGTTGCACATTTCAAACCACAGATTTTTCTCACCTCCAAATGCATTTCACAAAAACTAATTTGTCTTTATGCGGTCAGAAAATTAAATAGGACAGAAGAGAGAGGAACAGTGACGTTTACACACCGAACCACAGTTCAGGAAACCCTTCCCAACATTCAGTCCTCTCTCAAAGGAGCAGTATGCAATTTTTAGCCCTCAGCCTCCCACCCGTAAATAATGAGTTGTAAATTCCCATTGGGACAGAATCTGTCTTCAGGTGTGTAAATATACAGTATCCTGCACTCATGTGACTTGATTTTGATGTTTTTCAGAACCATGTATTAAAAAGATGTGGTATAAAAACAGGAACAATAAGGCAGGTTCTACTAGCAACCAAACAGCTCTCAGTAACAGCTCTTCTTGTTTATTTATAATAGAGCATGTACAACATAAAGTCTATTGCCCAGTCTGATGAATACAAGTCTCAGAATTTAAACACAGTCAGGGGATTCTATATATATCCTTTAGGGCAGATTAATTAGAACAAATTGCCAGTTAGCAACCGAAAATTAATTTCCACTGTTAATACCTTTGCTCTGCAATACTCATTTTGAATATTAATGCTTCTCATTTTTATGCGTCATGCATGCTGCCCAGGTGCTGATGCATACTCCACGTAGACAGCATAGTGTAAATTCTACTGCTTAAACACCATTGATACAGGGGTCAAACTTAAGAGACTGCATCATTTTCAGAAATTGCATTGCTGGTGTTTAAATTGTAGAAACTATAAAACTCAAAAATACACATTTTTGTTGTTGTAATCACATATCCTATTTTCCCTTTCATGAGTCCATTAAGATGTATATTATTCATTAACACATGCCACAAATTCTAGCCTTCTAGTTAAAATGACGACCCGAGAAATGTATTTCTGAAGTTAATTTTTATCACATTTTTTATTAAATACTTTTCTCAGTTTATACTTTGAACATAAATACACAAGTTTTATGGCTCGTTATAAAAGACACTACTATGAGTTAGAAAACATATATAGAATATATTGTAGTAGTTACACTCGCTCCCTTCTTTTCCTAATATTTTCCATAACTTCTATTATCTAAAAGCGGTATCAGAAAGCAAAATCCAACCTACCTAGCACCAGTCTAAAACAGCTATAAAGACTATTTGCCAGCTGTAAGAGAAACTTTGGTTCCTGCCTGTTTTCATAGTAAGGTAATACCAGTGAGCTGCATATCAGAAAACAAACATTGCACCTTGTGCTCCGTTAGTCACTAAAAAATCTGGTTCATGACAATGTGTATTTTTAAAGACAGACATACAGCTTCTCTTTTGCTTTACAGTTTAGTAAGATAAATAAATACCTATTTTCAAAATAGTGTAATATAAATGAGGGACCCAATTCTGTTCTTGCTGAAGTCACTGGCAGAACTCCGATGTACTTTCAGAAGAGCAGATTTGTACTTTGTTTCTACTGTTTTATTGATAAAACTGAAGAAAATTACATTTCATCTGGAAGATAGGATGAATTTCACCTTAGAACTCTCATGCATTATTTTTAGCAGATCCCGTAATAACACCATGCATGGATGTTGAATGTGTGGTGGACTGTGCTTACTGCTCCTAGTGATAAAGATGTGTATTGGGTTTGCATGGCAAGGTTTTGGTAGTGGGGGGCTACAGGGGTGGCTTCTGTGAGAAGCTGCTAGAAGCTTCCCCCAGGACAGAGCCAATGCCAGCCGGCTCCAAGATGGACCCCCCACTGGCCAAGGCCAAGCCCATCAATAACAGCGGTAGTGCCTCCATGATAACATACTTAAGAAGGGGAAAAAGTTGCTGTGCAACAGCAACTGCAGCCGGAGAGAGGAGTGGGAACATGTGAGAGAAACAATCCTGCAGACACCAAGGTCAGTGAAGAAGGAGGGGGAGGAGGTGCTCCAGGCGCCGGAGCAGAGATTCCCCTGCAGCCCATGGTGAAGACCATGGTGAGGCAGGCTGTCCCCCTGCAGCCCATGGAGGTTAACAATGGAGCAGATATCCACCTGCAGCCTGTGGAGGACCCTACATTGAAGCAGGTGGATACCCGAAGGAGGCTGTGACCCTGTGGAGAGCCTGTACTGGAGCAGGCTTCTGGCAGGACCTGTGGCCCCATGGAGAGAGGAGCCCAGGCTGGAGCAGGTTTGCTGACAGGACTTGTGGCCCCGAGGGGGACCCACGCTGGAGCAGTCTGTTCCTGAAGGACTGCTCCCCGTGGAAGGGACCCACGCTGGAGCAGTTCATGAAGAACTGCAGCCCATGGGAACGACCCACGTTGGAGAAGTTTGTGGAGGACTGTCTCCCATGGGAGGGACCCCATGCTGGAGCAGGAGAAGAGTGTGAGGAGTCCTCCCCCTGAGGAGGAAGGAGCGGCAGAGACAACGTGTGATGAACTGACTGCAACCCCCATTCCCCATCCCCCTGCGCCGCTCAGGGCAGGGAGGTAGAGAAAATCGGGAGTGAAGTTGAGCCCAGGAAGAACGGAGGGGTGGGGGGAACGTGTTTTAAGATTTGGTTTTATTTCTCATTATCCTACTCTGATTTGATTGGTAATAAACAAAACCATTCCCCATCCCCCTGCGCCGCTCAGGGCAGGGAGGTAGAGAAAATCGGGAGTGAAGTTGAGCCCAGGAAGAACGGAGGGGTGGGGGGAACGTGTTTTAAGATTTGGTTTTATTTCTCATTATCCTACTCTGATTTGATTGGTAATAAACAAAACTAATTTTGCCAAGTCTGTTCTGTTTTGCCCATGATGGTAATTGGTGAATGATCTCTCCCTGTCCTTACCTCGATCCACGAGCCTTTCTTCCCCCCCCTGTCCAACTGAGGAGGGGGGTGATAGGGCGGCTTGGTGGGCACCTGGTGTCCAGCCAGGGTCAACCCACCACATGAGAGAGTGGACATGATCCTCCAGTCCCTAAGGCACGGACATGGAATCCCACGCCCAAGGAGCACGCAGAATGAAACCTGTGGCCTTTTTACTGCAGTGTAGCAAAGGGAAACTAGATTATATATACTTTATACACAGAATAATCTTCTAACACGTTTTTCAATATACACATGTTAAACTGTACAATGTGGTACTTCCACACAGTGGGCAAAGAGCAGCTCCCAGGGCCATAGCTATTGAAGAGCGTGGAAAATGCAGCTAGCCTTGATTGCTCAGGCCAGGCAAGCCTAGGCAGCAGGCCAGGGAGAAGAGGAAAGGTTTGGGAAAATGTTGCCAGTGCCTGGCTTAGAGGCACTCTGCTTTTTTTTTTTTTTTTTTTTCTTTTGCACCAGGACTCATGCCAACACTAAGCCCATGCCAGCGCTGACAACACCCAACTAAAGTTGCAAGATACACAGCGAAAGACACAGAATAAAAGCACGAAACAGTAATGAAGACCCTACAATCCCATCCGTAACAAGTGTCCTTCGCGACCCACTGAAGTCCATGCTATTACGGCTCCAGAATCCTGTTCTGATCAGGATGTAGGATGTGGGCAAAACCTCTGAAAAGAAATCAGGTTGCGTATCTGATTTTTGAAATGCCTATTTCGGTGCAGGCAAAGACTGGCTGCACTGGCTTTCCCTCTGTCCCACGTACTTGGTGTCAGGTGGCAGGGAAGACCTGACGTTACGCCGGTGCTCTGTCAAACTTGGTAAGTCAGCCCACCCACTGATTTTGGGGTCACCTTGATAGAAGTTTGCTTTTTAGAGCACACAGACTGAAAATTTAAGAGATACACAAATCTGCTGCAAAATAAAGAAAATAAAGTTCAGCAACATTTAAAAAAAATGAACTACTGCTATTTTGAAAAAACAAACCCCTTTATCTTATATCGAACAAAATAATTCAGTTTCTAGTACTTTTTACCTTGAAATGTCATGTGCTGGGAAACACTGTAATTATGGTTGATGTTGATTTAAACTAGGCAGATTGAAACAAAACATGGTGGAATCAAGGAGTTTGTATTAGAAGTAGCAGAAATAATTTCACCCCCTTACTGGGATAATAACAGTACCAAAGTAGCCAAAAGTTTTACTTGATTCTAGTCAATGCATAGATCTGACAAACATTCTGCTTCGGATATATTTAATTTGCATTTTACTGAACTGATGGACAGTATTAGAGTTCTTAACACATTCCACTGAAACTCAACCATCCTAATTTCTCTGTATCTTTCAGTCTATTGACGAGGCAAAAGGATGTTCCCAATGACTCCATTCAACATGTTATCTGTTTTAAACATATTTTGACTGAAGCATGTGTCTCATCACTATTTTTGGCAATCTCCTTCTGAGCTGAAGGCTTTGTCTGATATTTCCCATGTGCAGAGACTAGCGCAAAAAGCAATTTCAGTAGGAATCCCAAATTCAAAGTTTCCTTTGGAAATACATTGATTAATTAAGAAATGACAATTAGGTCTCTATTTAGAATTCAGCCCTCTAACACTACCAAATCAACTGCTTGCTCGATTGAGTGAACGAAGCCGTGCACGCTGTTTTCGCAACATCCATTTACAGGACCAAGTCTTGCTGAAACTCTGGGTGATAAGAGGTGACCGCCACTCAGGTATGAACGTATCTCTGCTGTTGCTGTTACGCTGTGACATTATTTGATAGGTGTTTGCCTGAGGACACAGCACAAATCAATTGATGTAGGACCTATACCCACAGTGATTACCTCCACTTCCTATAGATATTCCAATATTAGTATATTTCTCCCCAATTAATGATTTAATTAATAATTTCATTACTAATTTACTGGACGTGCATGCCTCCTTAAAAACAGCATAGTCCATGTCTAGCTTTGATACTGAGTTGCTGGGGGAGAATGCGTTAGCAGCACTACAATGCACAGCTGTCCTGTATCTGTATTTTCTATTTGCCCTAAGCCATAGCATCCTTAGAACTTTCTCTGTATAACGAAGGCGAGTCACAGACACATTGCACCTACCAAGAAAATTAATGCGCTTTTTGTACTGCAACATTTTTAATAATACTGAGCATTAGAAATAATAATACTAATAAAAAAAAAAATCTATTTTCTATGTTGAAATAAACAAATACCAATCAATTAATATAACTGCTTTTGTCCAGGCCAAACTCTGGCTTGCAGAATGATGTTACAAACTCTTACAGCAATTACCAAATTAATATTAGCTTGCATTAGACTATTTATTGTTTAAAAATATTTGCTAATTTGTTAAAATCTACAGTCCATGCAGTATGTCACTTTGGAAAAAGAAACAACAGCTGATTTACATAAGCAAAAACCAGCATGAGACATGGCATGTGTTCCTTGCCTTCCCTAAGTGCTATAGAACATAATTATGGTATTTATAAATGTGAATATAAATAAGGTAGAGATTCTAAAACCATTTAAAAGTGTCTAACAGATCCTTTTTGTTCTAGCATCAGCGGCTAAACGTTTTCCAATACCCTAACACTGCAGAATATTTTAAGTATGTGAGGACTGTGTCCTGCAACCCTTAATCCTGTGATCAAAGCCTACTGAAATTTCTCCCAGGTGTATAAAAGTCTGTCCATTTGGGTCCTAAGCTGGCATTTGCTGTGAAAGGATATCAGACTTTTTTTAATGGCAGAAAGTATCTTGGATTTAGTTCAGTTAGATATTTAACAGTGGGATTTGCCAGACCATCACTGAAGACACTAGCTCATCTTGTCGCTGCTGCTTGGTCTTCTTGTTCACTCTTCTGTGTCCTTGGCCACCAGAAATGACTAATACCGAACTTGCTTTCATTTTCTTGGATCTCTGTCTTTTACTTTTAAATGACATATTTTGATCTTTCAAAAGCTCATAAATGTTACTGTCCTCTGGCCTATGTTCTAGGGAACTTGATCTGTGAGACAAAGTAAGGGATCCAGAAGATGATGACAAGTCACTTTTTTGCGCAATGGATCCTACTGAACCCCCCAGCCAAACTGCAGTGTCATGGGTGTTACTAAGGGAAGAGCCCGGTCTTTCACTGTGCAGAGCGTTCTTTTGGTCGTCGTCTTTAGGTTCTGAGCCAGGAGGCAGGCTGTTCCTCAATTTGTTTCTGTTCTTCTTGTTTATAGATGTAGCTGTTACAAGAAGCTTGACTGGGCCATTGTGTGCATGATACGACACCATTCCTCTTCCTGGAGCCCAAAGAAAAAGACAATTAAAAGAACATTATTAATTTTACCAGAGTGTTCCACCATAATTAGTTCACGAAATTTGCTCAGAAAAGTGTAACTCTTAAAACCCTATTATATGCATCCAGTCTGTATTTCACCGTGTGTGTACACAATTTACAGAAAGAATGTACCAAAAAAACCCCCTATTTATCACAAGTGTTTTAGGACTGTATTAATAAATCAGCTGAAACATGGCATTATGAATTTTAGGTTGACTTACTGCACTCACAACAGCATGAGTACAGAAATGCTGCTAACTTCTTTTTGTGGCATCGACACAAATGTAACACTGGAGTTTTCTCCAGCAATCCACAAACAAAATATCTGGTTTTCAATTAATTTCAATTAATTTCAACACAATTTCCTATTGTACCTCTGTATCTCTCCAGAATAGCATAAGAACATCTGTTTCATTGTAATGGATCCCTCCACACTATACAGCAAGAACTAAAACTCATCCTTCTGAATGGCTGTCTAGTTACGATGGAAGATTCATAAGGAAATGGCTGAACAATTATTATTATTACAATAAAAAAAAAATTTTTTCTTTTTTTAGAAGTAGTTAAACAGTGGAATGTTGATGGTACAAGGAAGATTTACACTGTGCAAATCATTAGAATGTATGAAAAACAAACTGCATACGGCCAAATTCAGAAGCTATAACAGTATGAGTATATGTGCCTTTTACAGAAAAGAAAAAAGAAAAAAAAAAAAAGGCAGCATTCTACAAAATCAGCTACAATATGGAAAAGAGCTAGGCTATCAAGGGAAAAACCCACAACCCTACATATCACTCTGTCCATCCCTAACTCCCTAATGCATTCCAGGTTATGATAAAACATATTCTGCTTTTATAGAAAGTGCAATGATATAAAGATGAATTATCACTATTGGAAGCACTACTGGGAAAATCACAATTTTTCAGTTCCAATTCCAAAAACGGTATCAGAGACTATAAAAATAGATCTCTAAATGTCATGTTGCTAGATCTGTGAAATCTGACAAATCTTGACCCCAAATAAATGCAAGAATATACAGATGACATAAACCACAATAATCAAAACAGAAAATGGAGGAATAAAATGACAGATTTTTTTTTTATTCTGCAACTATGCATTTTCTTGTATTGCTTTTATTTTCACCTAACATAGGTTGCATATTTTTTAAGAAGTATTTATCCTGTGTCATACTGGATTATTGCTGCATGTTTTGCCAAACACAGAGGATTTCGTTTTCATTTTGCAAAGTTACATAAGCTTTTTTTTTTCCTGAAGGAAGTTGCAAACAGCTTGCCTCATAAAATCTGCCAGCTTCCCTCCACAGCACAGAAGCTCGAGCAGAATTCTGAACCCAAAACGTAGCATGGCAAAGCCCCTATTAAACACAATCTTGCTTCCGCTAGTAGCTTAAACATTTGCAAAGTGATACCACAGCATTCATGCATTTGTATTTCAAATGGGGCAATATGAAAGTAACTCAATAAATACATCTCTCCAAAATGCAAAAATCTTGATCATTGTCAAAAAAAAAAAAAAAAAAGAAATATATACTCTCATATTTCCGAGGCTCCTGTTTTGGGGGGAAAGGGCACAAAACCAATTTACTGAATAATCAGCCAGACAACATACTAAATTTTCAGTACCTATGTCTCTAAACCTAATGAATCTGTTTTCCCCAAATCTGGAAGAAAGATTGTTTGCATTCTCTTCTCATCCCCATATATTTGACCATACTCTGACAGGATTAATGCCTATCCTATTCTTATGCCCTAAAGAAAAAGAGTTGTCCTGGCTCAAACAACTGAGAAAAAACTAGACAAGTATCTGGATATACTGTAAAGCTCAGGAACAACAACAAATATCATTTCATCACAAAGCTCCGATATATATCCAAACAATACATATAATTTGGCAGATTCACTTAAACTACTGACAGAAGAGAAATGAAATCTTCAGTATAAAACCATTGTACTTGATTCGTTTGAGAAATTTCACTCACCAGTTACTTTGGGAATCCCCTGCAAGCGTGGCACTGGCAATGCTACTATTATACCCAGGTTTGTTCCAACCAGCAATAAACCGTGGCACACCAGGAGGCTGGTCACAGAAACACGCTGCTGCCCTGTGAAGTTTAGGAAGTGCTCCGTTACTTAAGAGTAATGATCTTCGCCTAGATTAAAGTTAACTTCAGGCAAACACAGTCAGCTGTACCGTCTCATTCAGCAAAGCACTCATCGCAAAGGCAAATACTTTGCTGGATTGTGGTATTAAACTTTACATATTTGACAATTTAAATACTATCAAACTTCTGAAACATTCTGTCCTAAATCTTAAACCACAGTATCTAAAAGTAGACATAGATTATCTTTACAAATATGCTTTTACGAATAGACTATGTTTGTATATTCTCAATAATAAAACTGGAAGGCATTTCACTTCACAATACTCAATAATATATTGCCATAATACACTATACTCAAGACTTAAACCTGTTCATGACTACTTTTTTCTCCTAGTTTTTATTTTGTGAAACTGTATCAGAAGTGCTGTGTCCCCCGGTTGGAATTTGGGTCCCCCCGTACATGAATGGCATTGGCATATTGGCATAAGTCCAATGGAAGGCAACCAAGATGATCAGGAGACCGGAGCACACAGTGTACAAAGAGAGGTTAGAAGTGCTGTCTGCACCTATCTGATAGGAGGGTGCACAGAAGACACTCAGACTCTATTCAGATGTGCACAGTGATAGGGTAAGACACAATGGATCAAATTTGGAACATGGGAAATTTGGATTGTAAGTAGCGAAAAGCTGCTTCATCCTAAGGGTGGTCAAACACTGCAAAGAAGTGTTGTTCAAAGTTGCTCAAAGAAGTTGTGGAATCTCCATCCTGTCCAAAGATATTAAAAATTTGGCTGGACAAGTCCTTGAACAACCAGGTCTAATCAGGCCTGCTTCAAGAAAGATAGACAAGATAGCCTCCAGAGTAATTTCCAATCAAAATTATTCTATGATTCTGTGATTTTCTACAACATATTATTTATGGGATTGCTATTTTTCTAATGAAAACAAAGTACTTTTTGCTTGCAATGCTTACTAAATATGTTTGATTCTGTTTAGATGGATTTTCAAAATGGCCTTGCCAAGTTTCAGAAATGGAAGCTACTGCCTGCCCAAACTTCTGCCATTGCCTAAGTTTATGTGGAGGAGCATTTAAACTCTGCTGGAATCCTCCAGTTTCAAAATGTCCATGTTCTTGGATTTATAATTAACTTTACATGCAAGAGAGCAGTCATTCCCATCTTCATCATAGCTCTCAAGTTGTTAATCACTTCATCAGTAAGTAGGGAATTTGGATTCCATGTCTGATGTAACTTGAATGAACCTGCATGTTCCACACTTTAGAAAAGGACCTTAATTATAGTGTATCATAAATGAATGCATTTTCCATCTCATCCCTTGAAGCTGAGCCGATTTGCATCCAAGAATATATGAATCACTAAAGAGCAGCTTGACTGCAGCCCAAAGCACTCAACTGGAAAGCAGGAGGTGGACCACAGTTCAAGTCTTTCCTCACAGAACTTTACAAAAACAAAGTATTAACCCAGCAATGGTGTGTTGTAAACAGCACACATCGGCTGCAGGCCCAGGTCTAGAATCCCACCTCTGTCTGCCCAAACCCACATTCTAAAATACCCTACAGGCACGATGATTAGGTCACCCTCAGCAGGTGTAACAAGCACAAGTAAGTTGAAGAGGCTCCATCTACTCATGCAGACCTTCAGAGACACCTATGTTGTTTTCCATAAACTGTAGGTGTTTATGCTGGTAGGACTGCATCATCCCTCTTCAGCTAGATAAGCATGGATGGTCTATGCCTATGGATAAATTACAAGTCTTTTGAAGCTTGGAGTTTGCTTTTTTGATGGGTTTTTTTTTTGTATGGTTGGTTTGGTTTTGGTAGGGTTTTTTTTAGTGTGGTTTTTTTTGTTTTGGTTTCTTTTTTTGAGATACTAATGGGAATAATTTAGTTTCCAAAACAAAGCACAAAGGTGCTCCTTCAGCAAAAAAAAAAGTTCAAACAGTGATGCCCGAACACCTCTGTGTACTGGAATTTTCAAAAATCAGTATTTGAATTCTGTGATTTAGAGCTCAGGCTTGGCAAGTCCTCTGCCACAACTCGTGCCACAGCAAGTGCAAGGTAACGGCAGGTTAGCTTAACCTCACTCCATTTCATTTAAAGCTTATTTGACAAAGTAAAAACATAAATACCTAAGTACAATTTTTCAACTTTTAAAATTATCAAAAACTCCAATTGTACTTTTGCCTCTCAAACCCCTTGCAGAAGCAAGATGCTCACATTTTTAAACAACAGATCTTTAATGCTTTTTTAAGCATTTAAAATGTAAAATAATATGCATGATTTCATATTCCAACCCTGAAGCAACTTCTAACCCGTAATTTTTACCAGTGAAAACTGGTATATGCATTACTATTTCCATAGGTGAAAACAGCAAGTTATCAGCCAGCAACTTAGAATCTTAAACACTGAGCACAACCTTAAGCATGAACTATCTATATATAGTGAGGTCAAAAGGAAAACCACTTGCTTTGAAATCTTGGGAAAGCAGGAAACATCTGCATCTGAAAATAAACTCTGAAATAGCAAATAACAATTCAAAAAATGATATATAGATTAAAAAAACCTATTAAAATATTACTTAAAATATTAATGTTACCTGCTAGCCAAGGTTTGAAATCATACTTTTCTTTGTTATTTTGTGACTTTTTATTTTGATATATTTCAAATTCAGAGGAAAAAAACTCGTAAAACCAATTCTCCAGAATGCATTATGCAGTAAGCACAGAAATTAACAAGTTAAGAAGGGAAAATGATAAACATAGATGCCAAAACCAATCAAATACTCTTATCTTTAGATGACAGCTTTTAGATCACACCATCCCAATGCAATGACAGAACTGTTAACACCTGTAAAATAATCTAACCAAGGTCTTGACTTTATGAAGAACTGAAGCCAACAATTAAGCTTATACATGGACAAATGGTTTTATTGCCTATTGCTCTATGTTCACCTTTCTCAGGTCTCAGTTACAACAACCACTGGGGTAAATCCTCATGTGTTCCCACATAGATCTTCTGAAGTCAGCCCTGGGTAGGTGCAAGGGCATACTGGTGCATATGCTCTTACATGACCATGCTACTCTTACTATATTAAAAAAAAGCCCACTGTACAGATCTATTGGGCTAAAATTTTCCTCAATCTTTTTACCGTTTCCCAGCAGTAAAATCATAAAACAACTGCATTTGATGGTCTGGCACTTGGTGGGGTGGCGACAAAAGCAAGCCGTAAGCCTCAAAGTATAGTTTGTTTTCCGCAGAGAGGAAATGATACATTTTTTTCCTTTGCTTTTCTCATCTGTTTCCAGGAAACACAGATGCCATTAAAGGATATATGATATAAACAGAATACAGCAACTTAAGCAGAAATCACCTCTTTGTTAAACAGATAACTGTCATTGTCCATATGAGCAATGAAATTACATGTATCAAGGTCTCAGAAATCTCTTTAAAAGGACAAACTAGTTTAAAGCTGAGAGGAAAAACATGTTTAAGGATGTTCTTGAATAACGAAATATTGAATGTGACTATGAAAAAACAAGTGGACTGTCTACTTATGTACAGTATTTTACTTTTTTTTGGTGCGAGCTGTGATAAAGGCTGGTGAAAACCTACCTTTGTTGACATTTCAATTACAGATCACAAACGCTAAACATAAACTTGCTCTAGAAATGAAGTATATTGCACTAGTGAAGTGTGTATATTTGTCTTCAAATGTTAATAGATATTTTTTTCTGCTGCTCAGTATGCCCTCTGTTCAGCTAACAGAGCTGTGCTTGGACCACTTAAAAGCAATCCAGCTGTACTGTGGTTTACTATATAGTGAAATAAATAGTTACCTGGACTTATAGCAATGATGATGCTCTTCTGCTCAACCATTCTCTTCCTTTCTCATATGGCATTTGTGCTTTTTTGGCATTTTGTTATAGAACACAAGCTTGTTATACATTATTAGGAAGTATTTTTGATGATATATGAAGCAAAGGTACTGCGGACCACTCTGGACTAAATACCTATCCCACGGTTGCCTCTGTGACCTGGGTTTAATTTCCAGTCCTGCATTCCTACACACAAACTTCTCATAACTCCAGAAAGCAAGAGCCCTCCCAGCTGCATTCTTCATAAGTAGACTGCCACAGATTTAAAAAGTTACGTCCAGCAGATAAAAGATTCTGCCAGACACAGTCTGCTTTTTTACATTATTAAACTTTGCCGAATCATAAGGACAATCACCTCCTGTGCCATTTCCCTCACACTTCATTCCTCTGTGATCCTGTCCTGCCCACTCTGCTGCAGGGTTGTCCTCCCCAAAGCAAAGGGGGCACATCCTTTACAACAAGGAGAGAAGGCACCGGTATTTAAAGCCGTCTCCTCCTAAGAACAAATTAGGGAAAATCTAATGCTATGAGAACTGGTTACTAAGGTTATGAGAGCCTTCTACTCCTCTATCTTAATTAGTTACTACAGCTATCCTTTAAATACAGCACTGTAACTCACGGTAACCATTCCTGACAGTGACAGTAAATTTTACTTTTACTTCTGCTGTATAACAAAAAAATAATTTCATTAACTTCATGGAGTGATGTTCCTCTCATTTACATTGCTTTAAACGAACACACAGATGACATCTCCAGGTAGCCTATCGGGCCAATATTATGTATTGTTGTTCCTACTAAAATCTTGGCAAAAGAAGTCCTGCTTCTGTGAAGTTATATCAAGATCTTGCCTTTTTAATCTCTCTTCTTAAGACTCTTGGCAATATTTTACACCAATTTCTTCTCTCTCATTTCAATACAAGTTGAATTTTTACTTCTCTGTTATTTTGCATATTAAGGAACTCCTGCTGGATTTCAGAAAACTAACAGAGCTGTTTCCCTTAAAAGTAGAAGTCCTAAAAATCCTCAGTAAAGGCAAATACATATTTTGTAAATACGCAGCTATTTCACTCCTGTTTCACTTTGTTTTTTTTCTTTTTTTTTTTTCTCAGTATAGACTACACAGAGCTTGATTTATTCTTTGGCTGCTTTTAGTTCCAAAAGGTCCTTACTGCTGCTTTATTATGTAAACCTCCTACTCCTCTGTCTTTTAGACTTTGTTGTTGCAGCATTATTGGGATCATATAAACAGGCCCAAGAGCTGCTGCTAAATAATTGAAATTCATTTCATTTTTAGAATGGATTATCCCTTGGAACATTTGCTGTAATAATGTTCTACTCCTGAAATAAATTTCCATATCCATTCACTGGCGTGCTTTTTGTGAAGTCGCTGAGGGGAAAAAAAAAAGGAACTAAAATGGGTAAGAATGACACCGAGGAGATATAATTAGCTAAAAACTCTTCTACAAAAAAAAGATATGTTACATCAGCAGTTTTATTACCATGGCAATGAACACACAAGCTAAATTTTTGAAGATTTTTATATGCAGAAAATATGTATAAGGGAGGCCCTACTTCCCTTTTTCCCCTGCTATAAACAGCAGAACATATTAAAAGTTAATCTTTTTACAACTGATCTTGATTTCTTTGCATAACTGTGATGAATTCAATCAAATGACCTATTTAAAGGCAGGCCATTTGCTGCTGTTCAGTGTTGGAGCTACAGTCAAACACCACATGTAAAAAACACCCTGTCTAGAACATGATATAAATGGACACAATTTAAAATAGAGCTTTATTGCAAAGCTAATGTCATCTGAAAGAAAACATGATAAGACGACAGAGACTGAAGAAGTGAAACATTTTTGATGCAAGATTTATACCTAACTCTTGTAAGAATATAAATATAATCTCAATGCAGGAAGAACTGGCTTCTGCTAGAAAGGAAGCAATACAGCCGGCACACACATTGCCCATAAAAACTGCAGAAGCAATGTCTATTGCAGTCTATAAACAGGGAGAGACAGAAAGAACGGTTGTCCCCTCATGGACACCTGGTGCTCAGCCATGCCAGCATCACTTTTCTGTCTGTCTCTTCTCCTAGCACTGCCACAGCTCCCACCTGATGTGCTTGCTGATGCTGAGGTCCTAGCCACTCACTTGCAAAACTGATACAGGCCAGTGCAATTGTCTGTGACACTGATGATTTGGGGATGATTGAACAGCTTCTGTCTTAAAACACTTCAAGATCTGTTAAACTTCATCCTAACAACCACAGGTTCCAGCTTTACTTATAAGACTAACCTTTTAATTCAACAAATTAAAGCTCCAATGAGCAAAACACGGAACACACTCCAAAATGGCAGCATGTGAGTGGTTCAGCTGAGTTTACTGGGACTACTGATGTAACTAAAATTAAGCAAGTGGTTTTTTGGTCCAGATCCTAGGCAAATTGACTCCATCATGTACTTTGATACTAAGTTCCAGAAGCAAATGCTAAACTCTGCAAAGCAAACACATTTTCATGGCAGACTGCATTGTCTTACTACTCCACATTCACAAAAAAAAAAGACGACTAAACAGAAGAATCCACCTGCTTATCTATATAATTACATTTATAACCTCTAAGGAGGAGAGCTGCTACTCAACCAGCTCACTGCACACATTGTTCTTCTGGGCAGGTGACAGACTGTGATTTACTAAAGCAAATAATCACGAGACAGTTATCAGATTCAAAGTCCGAGATGGACCTTCTGATTCTGGCCTAATCTACAACACTCTGGAGAACCACGGTGATAAAGACAAAACAAAAATGTTATCATACGATGTGATTCAGCTACCTGGCAACATATTGTGAACAGGTGTGGCAATGTTAATATCCTGGAGGTGTTTCAGTGTCTCAGTGTGGAACAGGCGAAGCGTAGATCCAGATGTGAAGGCAATCCAGATTCCCACTCCAGCAACAGCCATGTGAGAGATTACCATCCCTTCCTCTTGATGGGCTTCAAAATGGCTCTGTAAGAAAAACAAGGACTCTGTGGGGAGATGCAACTGAACAATGTCATTCAACCTTCCTCATCAGCTCTTCAGTGTAGACACTGTATCTTTGTCCTCCGTGTCAAGGACAAAGCTAGCTTCCTAGGATATGTTTTGTCTGCTGCATATGATGTGTTAATTTTCCTGTTACATTTTTGAAAATACATCATCATTACTATGGAAGGATTCTCAGCACTTGAGCCAAAGTTCTACCTAATGATAGAGTAACTTCACAGTAACTTAGATATTGTATTTACTAAAAATATTGCACAGGAGGGTTTAGCAAGCCCATAACAGCTCAGACTTAAAAGGATTTTGTATTTCTTTATTGATACTCCTTCGGGAAAACTACTACGGATGAGGTTCCTGGGAGTGGGCAGATTTTTTCCTAATATGTTACTTTTATCTACAGCGGAACTTCTCTTTAAACAATAAAAAAATATTTTTCTTCTATTCTGTTAGGGGGTCTTTTCAGAACAAGGATAATAGAATCAATGAAAAAGTCATCTTTAGAAAGTAGAGTGTTTAGGAATATAAATATACAATTATTTGCTCAACTACGTACATAACAATGTGAGCCTTAATACTGTGGCTTGCTTTCTAACTCATAGACACTCCTGAATTTCACAAGTATTAGCTATTTTGTTTTCCTGTCCTTCAAAATATCGATGCTTCTCATCAGAAAGGCCAAAATCCTCCTTCTGAAGTTAGGTAATACAAGACTTTGAGGATAGACCTTTTTTCTTGACCTAGTGCCTTCACAGTTACAACTTCTGCATGGCTCCAGGAAGGGTGAAAGCTCTCTACATGCCTCTGTTAACGTGCAAGATAAAGCTGTAGTAAAGTTCTTTAATCATTAACAAGAAGTAGGGATATTTTTTTTCCAGTTCTGTCTTGTAAGTAAACTGCCTCTGAAGTTAAACACAGCCTTTTAATGTTGTGCCAGCTATTATCAAATACAGAGAGCCATTCTGATAAACATAAAACCTCCTTGGCTAAATAAATGACAAACTGTTCCTTGGATACAAATCTCCCTCTGAGGGATATGGAAGTAAGTATCTGCTCTAATATTCACACTATTCACAATATTATATACTCTTAATTATATTTGCAGGTAAAATGGAAAAGTACCCCCTTCCTCCTTAAATTTTCCATGCATTACAATTAAGAGTTACATTTTGGTCATTTTGCATCAAAATCTAAATTACCTGTTTCTCAGGATAAGCTCTTAGCCTAAGACAGTTATGTTTTGAATATATTAGGGTTATAGATATATTGTTCAAATTCTCCACCTAAATTCAACAAACAGGCTAAGATCAGAGATAAAGAATAGAAGTTTAAGCTTTCATAAAGTGTAACTTCCGATACTATACTTAGTAGGCACTTAATTGGCTGTTTAAAAATAAGGGGAATGATTTTTTTTTCTTTTCGTTTGTTAGCACTATTCTTCAAATGTTCAGTTTTTAGTAAATGAACAGAGAAGTTTCTCTTCAGCTATTAGGCAGTGGTTCAGTTTTTGAGTGTTACTGTATTACCTTTTGACTCTTTGAATAACAACACTGCAGAATGCAAGGTAAGCACCTCTGGCAGGCACATTTATATTCACAGTTTTCCTCGAGTAACCTCCCCATTCATTCTTTACCAAATGATATACACAATTTGAAAATAATGCAATTTATTCAACAGAAGAATTCATCCATGAACAACATCTTTCAAAGCCAGAAACAGCTCTTATGACTAAATTTCCTGATATTCTCATCATGCGTGTTTCATTGCAAAAAGGATTTTAAAATCGTAGCTTCTGTTTACAGACTTATACATCCCTACACTGATGACCAACTGACTTTTGAAAACTTCTCAGGGACAGATTCAAGGCTGCTGAAGTGAACTTGACCAGCAACTTGCACTGTTTGAAATCAGAAGAAAAATGAAGCAGATAGTAAGAAATAAATTTTCTCTGGAGTGGTCTGACCGCAGCTGACAGTTCTGTTGGTGCCACTGTAAACAACTTGCACATGCATTTTTGTCATATTCCATTTTTACCAGCCAACTCATTATACTCCCACTTAGTCTGTCCCGCTGTTCGTACAGCTGTCTGCTGAAACACGTAAACACATTTAAAGTAAAACTGTAATACTGTCAACGCCTCAAGAAGCATGTAAAAAGAACTATTCTTTTCATTCAAAGGGTCTTCTAACATGGAGCAGGAACATACCCCAAGCCTGCACGTTCTTTCACAAATGCTTAAGTTTTTGTACAGAGGATAGCTTTGACATCTGTTTCAATTACATGTCTATCTGAAAACCAATAGCTGGCCTTTTTCTTCAAATTTTTTTTTTCCCCTCATAACAAGAAATACAGATACAAAGGGTCAAAAATGTCCTACTCCCTTTGTTATCAAAAAAAAAAATGGAACTTCATTTTACTCTTCTCTTTTAGTTTTCATACCTACATTCCTCTCTATTCAGAGCCCAGCTTTTTTCCCCTCAGGCTCTCTCGTTCAAACTCTATAGCAACACGAGAGCTGCAGAAGACATTCTTGATGCCGCAGCCTGCCTGCCCAGCCGCGCAGCCCGACATAGCTCACCATTGTTTCAGCGGCGCGGGTCATAGTTGGAGTCTTTCTTTTGAGGGGGTGCTCACTTGCACCAAACAGCTGCGCCAAGAACCGAACCATGATTTCTCAAGCTTCATGAGAGATGCATAATGGGTATCATTGTCCACAAGGTAAAACAAATGACTTTTCCTACTTTAAAGAAGTTACAGTACTCGGGCAACATACACTCATGGATAGGGATTTTGTTTATTCAGCTGAACATTTCAGAGTAATTTGTGTATAATTAGCCAAGTTTTAAACACAAGACAAAACAAACCAGGATGGAATGCCATTCAACTGGTGACTTTATTTGGTTAAATACTCTGGCATTTTTTGCTGTTTTTAAACAAATGCATGCTGCCTTTGCAGAGCATAAGGGTCTACAAGCACAGAAGACCACTATGGGATCAAGGTCTATACCCAACGCTAATACAATTGTCAGATCTAGGGTCAAGACTAAGGACAAATTTCTTCTTCACGGAAAGAGTATCAGAGTATGTAATTAATATATAGTAGCAACTGATGTGTTTCTCACATGTCCCTTGCCAAGGATCTTGTGGCATTGTGCCAGTTTGGGGCACTGTACCAATAAAAGACATTTCCTAAAACATTCTATTACAGTAACATATCATTAAAACAAGTGAATTGAGAGCCTTATCCATATCAGAAGGGAAAAAAAACCAGGAAAAGTGAGTAACATCCAAACCCAATCTGTAGGATGCCAAACCTGCTCATTTACTAATAGTTATTAAAAAAAAGCTTAAGTAAGAATCTTAGAAAAGCAAGGACGCATGGAATGAGATTGTTTTCAAAGATAATGTTACTTTGCACTTAGCAAACGCGCAGACAGTTGAATATGAGGTACCTATGAAGCAGGGAATGCCTTACAAGGACAAAGTTTACAAAAAGGTCTTGAATATGCTCATGGGCTTGCACAAATATGGCCTTAAAAACTAGTCAGGTGCCTTTATAGATAACGTATATGACACAGAGCATATAATATGTATGTATCATAGTAGAAAGCAATGAACAAACAAGCAGCTGTAATTTGAAGTATATGGAGATATAAAGGAGTTCAGAAAAGAAGGAAGAATAACAGTTGAGCCCTGTGCAACACCTGGATTCCTGTTGATAGAGCAAATATGAATATTATGCAAAAAATCTTGAGTGAAATCATTACTACTAACTCTCAACAAGACAGGGCATAGAGGAAGAACAAACATTTCCTTGCTGCTGTTTCCCTTCATACAGCAAAGCTGCTGCCTTGCAGAGTAAGGAAGAGGTAGCTCAGATGTATTCAGCTGCTGATATTGTTAAAAATATTCCCTATAGACAGAGTCTAAATTGCCTCATGTATAATATAATATAGAAACAATATTGCCAATGAACATGGTATGTACATCATAGCAGATCACCTTTGGAAATATAAACCCAGGAAGTTATCAAAACAAGCCAGGTAACTGAGCAGGTAGCAATAGCAAAAACATTAGTGAGCTGTTTAGTCTGGTGAGATGATGAAAACAAGATCAGTACTTGTGTATGCCATAGGACCAGTAAAGAGGCAACAGAAAACCATCATTTGTTCACAATTCTATGAGGAAGATGACATGCTATGGTATGGATATTTGTGTGGAATAAAAAAGACGACCCTCAGCCAGTCACACAAAAAATCATCACGTTCTTGAATAAAATTATCTGTGTTGAGAAAACATTATTCAACCTATACGCACCATTTCCAGTGCACCATTTCTTATATGTTGTTTGCTGCAGCATTCATTACCTGTATATTAATTATAGCTATAAAAGTCAGTGGATCTATAATAATCTGAGCTCTGAATACAATGGACGGGTTAGTTTACAAAGCACTCTGGAAATGAAAAGAAACCTCCTGTGATGCTTTTGTAGGAAAACTTGTAGTAACAGATGAAAAATGAAACTACCATGTCTGAGAGATATTGATAGAATATTTATTATTTTCTCTCTCTGAACTTCTGTTTTCAATACTGCAATCCATTATGCTATACTGTATTTTGATAGAATAAGCTTTATACATTCTTTAATCCTCAAAGTTTGTGTAACTCTGGTTTTGTTCTCCTGTGCCAAAACAGCACAGCATAGCCTGAACTGCAGCCATACCATCTGATCTAGGAAGAGCTTTGTGACAGGATTAAGCCAGAATTGCCAAACTTATTTATAGAGACCTGGCTGTATGCAACCAACCTCACACGGGAACAATCTGGCTGCGATCTCTTACCGTTGCTATGTATTTCTTGGTGAGAATCGGAGAGATTCATCATCAAAGTCTGTAGGACGGTAACCAGGTGTCCCAGAGGCTACCCTGCCCCCACAATGAAGCTAACAAAAGTCCATTTCAAGCACCTATCCAAATCACTCTTCCAAAATCTTTCCCTCATCATACCATTCAAACTATCAACAAAACAAGCCTTAAAGAAAAACAAAGTAGGAAAATATATGATCCCAGCATCTACTTGGACGAAACATGTCTCCCAGAAAGCACAGATAAAGACAGGGGAAATTAGGACGTTAGCTATTTCCCTGCAAACCCATGACAATGACTCACAGAATCAATTGTACCAAATAGACGATTGTTGGGAGAAAACACGATCATCAATGAAACAAAAAAGCAGCAACAAAGCACACAAAGAAGGAGGCTGTGAGCTCATCACAACTCCTGTTTGAAAGAACTTCATGGCTGTAAACATCATGCAACTCAGTGTAACTGTATTGTAGGTTGAAGGAGAGGCTTAATTCCTAATGTTTCATCAACTCTAAACTTTAGACCACTAAGACATTCTTTTGGTGGAGACTGCAATTTTGACAGAAATGAGGGCTTAACGCTTTCTGGAAAATGTGGTCACAAATATGAGCTTGAATCCTTAACACTCTTCTTTCCTTCCAGAAAAGCTGACTTTTGTATGATTGTTCATTGGAAAATGTCCTTACGCAAAGCAAATTTTTGTAGGCCACTGAGAAGCAAAACGCTGAAGAAATATATTATGAAATCATCACAAAGTACAAGTAACATCTAACTACGTAGAGGCAGTCTCTTAATTAAACCTTCTTTTGGAATTAACAGGCAATTCCTATAGGCACCCACTTCTTTGCTGCCTTTCTTCAGATCTCATTTTTAAGCAAACCTCTTGCCCCAAATACTCTACAAGTCCCAAGCACCTTATGGAAACCTGGAGGAAAACAGAAGCAAACCTAGGTCTAATGAGACATGAGCAGAGAACATCACGGCAGAATTTCAAACTGCGGGGAGTGGGATTTAAGAAAACTGAAACCATATTTCATGAAAAGCTTCCTGAATCGTGACGCTTCTTAAACAGATTTTAATGTTTAAAATTTCACCACTTATAACCTGTAGCGTAGTATGTGAGAAATGCTTTTAAGAGTGTTTACCTCTATGGAATGTGTCACAGTGTTAATTATAAAAATTTGTCCACCACATGCAGCCCAAATGGTCTCCTCCATCACAAGCAGACTTCTAACAGGCAGAACCCCCAGTTTAACTATCTTCTGAGGTTCCGAGTTCCACATCCCATCTTCAATAAAAAAGAAGAAGAAAGGTTATACACAACAAAATGGTAATCTTTGTTTTAAAACCGTTTTGAAAATACTATCTCTCAAGCCTACTACTCGAATCTCTGCAAGTTGCCAGTTCAGGCTACACTGTGATTTACGTATGTTTAATTTGAGCTTCCAGGGTAAATTTGTAAGGGTAATACAACAGTAAGGGGAAAAATCAAAACCAAACACTCATGTATTTGTTAATTGAACAAATTTTATCTGGATTAATTGATAAACAAAGAATCCCACATTGCTGTTCTGATACAACTGCTCTCCTTTCCAGGGGAAATACAGTCAGACAGCCACAGCCGATATAATTTTCTCCAACTCAGAAGGAGCTCACAACCAACCTATTTCAAGATGAATCAACTTCCAACTAGGACAGAATCATCTTTCATGTGAAAAGTAGTCAGCAAGATTTTTACTGTAGGTTCTAATGAGCTCAGATGACTCTCTAAGAGCACGTTCATGGAATGGACTTCCTGCTACTACATGCTTCATTTAAGACGGAAATTTTTTTTCAAAAGAAATTAAAACTTAATTTTGTGCCATATCTTCACTTTTCCTATTTTTTTCCCCAACTATAATCCACAGTGTTTTTCTGTGGATGCATTTAACAGATTCAAATTACATTGTGCATGTGTATGTGGCACAATCAATTATTCAGAGACCTGCTGATAAAAACTGCATGCTGCCACTTACCACTCTGATCACTCTCACTTGCCATCTCTTTGAAACAAGGATTAGCAGATTATTTCTCTCCAAATTTAAGAGCTAGCAACATGGGATTCTTGAAATAGCTGTAGCTGTGTTTTTTATACATACAATTTGACATACTAAATATGTCAATAATTTTAATACTCTTATATTAGTTTATTTCTATTGTAAGCACTCATTGAACGTAAAGTCTCAAAGACCACCTTTCTATCCATTATGCTTTAGTAATAATATCAAAATCTGTTAAAGTATCTGTCTTTACATTGAGATAAAATATGTCAAAAAGGCCCCATTTCCTCACTTTAAAACCTTCTTCCTGCATAACCTGCAGAAAAGTTGTCTACTTTACTGACACGGATTTCAACTCAGTAACCACTTAAATTTTGATTGATGACCAAGGTAAACACATCTTTAGGCAAGCACTTAAGTACAACTTTTCTTCTTTTTCCCCCGATAACAAGTGCATCTTTTATTATCTGCTTAGGTAAAGGAGTACAAAATTTCCTGCTTCACAATAACAGCAGCAACAACAATAATGAGAAGCCTCAGCTCTGGAGTACTTCTCACTGCTTCTGCCATCTGCATGATACAACTTTCGCTGAGTCATTCTCAGGATGTGGCTCTCTTCCGAAAGCATCTTTGTAAAAATGACATTTAGTTTCAGGCCGTCAAAATAAATTTCATTATTTTAGTTTGCAAGTGAGAAGAGTGTTTCCAGTTATTAGTCTGCAAACTGTCGTAGCGATGTCAAAGTCACTCTGTGTTCTTTGTGACTCATATGTACCATCAGTAATAAAGAAACTTCTGGAAAAGTTTTCATTTGCTGGCAACCACATTATCCTTAAATTGAATTCCTAAATGGAGGCTGCCTATACCCTATGAATGCTTTAACCACTGTAGGCAGTTCAGTGCAAAGCCTTCAGAGAGCGGCGCATCTGAGACAGACAGGGGAAAAAAAGGGTGGGGGGAGACTCTCTAGTCTAGTAATTAGGGCAGTATTTAAACGATGGGTCAGCTGTGTTCTGGTCCCTGCCTCAGTGAATGCTTAATTAATTATACAAAGTGGAATGGCACCAGGAGGAGAAATTAAGCACTGTGCATCTCTCCTCTTATTTGTGGCAGCCAGGGAAATCTCTTGAGAGATGGAAGCACGGGTACAAATCCTCTCAAGCAAGGCAAGGGATTAAGCGTCATAATCCGACATACTTCTGTGAATGCTTTAACCATAGGCTGCTGGCTAAAAGCAAGATCACGACTTCATTTTGCTGACCAAGAATTTTATTGCCCATCGCCAAAATTACTTGGCAAGTCTGTGTCTAGTTCACAAATTGTTTCAAGACTATCAAAATCACACTTCTAAGAAAACATAATACTCTCTCTGCAGATCTCAGCAGACCCTATTCAATACCTGCCTGCACAGACTTCAATGTTTGACGTTGGCTATTTCATGTTATCCGTCTGATCCAAAGTTCATTGCTTCTAAAATCTAAGTGAAAAGACGTATTAGCTCTATTCTACTTGCGTAAACACCTGCAGATTCAAAACATACTTATGGAAGCAGGTCAAACAACTGGCACTATCCATGTATTTAAAATTAGGCGCAGCACTTGCAAAAGATATCGAACGGCTTTGTTTGATGTTATAAATCCTTGGTTAGTTACTGATTTAATTAATTGATGTTTTTTCCTAAGAAAAAAGAAAAGCAGCAAGAAATAGTAGCTGAGATAAAACTTTTGCCAACAAAATCTCAAGGCACACAATAGGACAAAGCCAGTGCAAGGACCCCAGCAAACTATTTTCTGAAAAGCATGAATTGAGCAAAAGAAAAATAAGCAATAGAGATGTATATAATGCAGCTCCCGAAGACCTGGCTTGAGAATACCTACAGGAGTGCCCACAGAAGTGTGGCTTGTCTTAAAATTCTGTTCAATCGATGCCTTGTTTCTGTTCTCTAAATAAGCATTGTTTTAGTTTTAGGAAGATTTTGTGGTCATCATTGTCTCTAGAATGCTGAAATGACACAGACAATAAACTCCTCTTCTACCTATAAGGTAAGTATATAGATGCCAAATGAGATGCAATATGCAGTGTATATATCCTAAAACCAGAGCTAGTCTGTATGTGGAAAAATCAGTTATCTGCACCCTGAGCAAATACAAGCTCGAAGCCTGACACCTGTGGAAACAGGAAGGAAACAGTGAGAGAAAAGATAGGGGTTTTCCTTCTGCTTTGTGAGAAAAGTCCATAAAAATATTAACAACACATAAAGATTACTGTATTTGCAAGTTTTAATTGACTCAGATCTTAAACTGACCACATCAAAGCAGGTATAGACTCTTACTATGGATACACCAAATGCCTGGTACACAAGACATGACAGCCTCTGGCAGTCTCTATAACGTTACTGTAATAGAATATAGGCATCTATATGAATTGCAGGTACAGCTATTTGCAGGAATGAGATTATGTCTACAAAATCTGAGAACAGGGTCAAATATAAAAACAAATCTAGGGGCTTCTAGAAATAAGATGTCATAACTTCTGATATTTGCATATTAGATGAATATTTAACACATGAGAACACAGTTTTTAAGCACTATTGTGTCTATGCACTAATAGATCTGTGCTATGCCACTATTTGTAATACCCTCTATAAGTTCTATTTCTCCAATAGTTACGTGCCATAGTTTATACCCCAATGTTGAACAGTATCTTGCAATGCTTGTATCAGGCTGTTTAGCTACATCAAAGTAAGGTATCTTACGCTCATTAAAAAATTCTAAGACTTTAATGTATAAGGACATTATTTCCATTAGTGCATTTTATTAGTCTTGTGCATTTTATTAGTGCATGTTATTAGTCTTGTGATTTTTATGAATTTTAGAAAATCAGTTATCCTTCTATTCAACTTTAATCAGATAGGAAAAGTTTTAAAAAAATGTCTTTTTATGGGACAGAATGTTGGCTATTTTATCTTTCTGTGGTTTGCTTCCATAAAACCCAATGAAGGAAAGTAATATTATTTTACAACAATTTATAAAACCAACTTTCTTATTATTATTCAATTTATAAATAACTTATTAATATTTAGTGTTTTTAATAATTATAATTTGTTGGTGCTCTCAAGTCTTCATATGAGATAAACTATATTTTATTAGGTTATCTGCTCAGAAAGTCTTTCTAAAGTTTGTAGTAGTTTTCCCTTCCTTTATGCTTTCAGTCAAGCTGAACTGAACATGCTTTTTTGTTGGTAGCTTCCTCTCTTGCTTAGCAGTACTATTGATGATTTCAACAGAGCTGCCAAGACAGCCCTGGGAACAGCGGTTGTTGGTTAATTTGTGCAGTGGAGCACAAACATTTTTTCCATCACATGGTACATAAACCAGCACTGTTAAGAAGTAAGATGGTAGCTACAGAAGTAAGAAGTTTAGCACATTTCTTACCACTTGGAAATAAGCTGAGAGACTCAATCTGCTCTTCTAAACAAGGTGTAACTAGGAATGTCCTGTGCTACATATGCATATAGTAATTTTTTCCTACATATGCAACAAATTCTTCATGCTAAATAGCTGACAGAGGCCTACCTAAAATTATAGAGAGGGGTGGTGCTGGAAGTCCCAGCATGAGATATGCAAATAAGACTGATAGCAATATCAACATTTTTCTGGTAACAAATATTAGGTGATACTGCTAATAGTGCTAACACAGTCAAGACAACAGTATTTATTTCTTTTTCAATATCATTGCTCTAGTCCTCTCCCTAACAGCTTAATACCATTCCTTACTTTTCATAGCAATACCTCTCACCACGTCTAATTTAAGTGGTGATCACATGCCAGAACTGCACTCTTCAGACACGCTGGAGAAGTGCGTGGATCCACCCAAGCTCTGAAGTTTGACATCAGTGCTTTACATTCCACATATTCCTGCTTTCCTGCATTTGTCAAAGCACACAACTGTCTTGCCAAACTGTTCAAGGTATCTTGCTAATGAACTGACCTGCTGCCTCTTCACTATTGTAACTGTTTCCCCTTACTCGTATTTCCTTTCAGTTTTGATCCCTTTCCTTGATACTAATCCTCTGAAAACGATCACTGATTAGTGTCATGAGGCCTCTTTGGACAGGCAAGTCATCAAAACTCTTGACCAGCTTCAGAGCTGCCTAAGATTTTACCAGTGAAGTCTCTCTGAAGAATGTAAACTTCTGTTCCATGCATGGCCAGAATTGCCTCAGCTGTTGTTCTTGTTTCACATTCAATTGCAACCCTTAAAGTTGAGCTTTTCTTCCTTTCATAAACCTCAGGGCCAGAACCCAGCAGCATACACCTACAGGAACAGGCTCTGCAAAAACCTACTAGAGAACACAGCCTTCATTAAAACATGCAAGAGGCTTCCTCTTATAGGTGCGTGGGCTCAGTTCTCTCTATGGCAAAAAAAGATTCACATCAGTATCTTCGGGCTTTCAGAAGAGACCTCTAGCCACCCAGGTGAGGGCCACTCGGAGTGGCAATGGCAGCATTCCCAATCCCTTCTTCATGTTAAAGGTGGGCCACTCTTGAAAAAAAGACTTAAAGACTGGGTAAGGGCAACAGAGCAAAAGCTTATATATTAAAAAAATTATTTGATAAAATAGAGATCTCTTCAGCTGAGAACCTAGCGCCTAGCCGTTAGCATACTATATGAGAAATTACATGTCCTATTTCTCCTATTCTTTTTTTTTAAAAAAAAAAAGTCATGATTCATCCTCAGCTTAAGAAACTGATCATAGGTGCAAGCTCTGCACTGTGAATCACAAGTGGCACTTCTCTAGCTCAGCGGCACCTGGTAGTAGGATGACATTAAGAAATGTCTTGTTGCAATTTCTTACTGGTTTGTTTGGACGCTTCTCTACTCACAGAGTCACAGAACGGTTGAGGTTGGAAGGGGCCTCTAGAGGTCATCTGGTCCAACACCCCTGCTCAAGCAGAGTCACCTAGTGCTGGCTCCCCAGGACTGTGTCCAGATGGCTTTTTAATATCGCCAAGGATGGAGACTCCACAACCACTCTGGGCAACCTGTGCTGGTGCTCAGTCACCCTCACAGTTTCCTGATGTTCAGATGGCACCTGCTGTGTTTCAGTTTGTGTCCATTGCCTCTGGTCCTGTCACTGGGCACCACTGAAAGGAGCCTGACTCCATCCTCTTTCCACCCTCCCTTCAGGTATTTATAGATATTGATGAGATCTCCGCTGAGCCTTCTCTTCTCCAGGCTGAACAGCACCAGCTCTCTCAGCCTGTCCTCACAGGAGAGATAGTCCAGTCCCTTCATCATCTGCACGGCCCTATGCTGGACTCTCTCCAGTATGTCCATCTCTCTCGTACCGACGAGCCCAGAAACTGGACCCAACACTCCAAGTGTGGCCTCACCAGTGCTGAGCAGAGGGGAAGGATCACCGAGCATGCCGAGTGCTGTGAATTTAATCCTAAGGGTGAGCGTGCAAGGGTTTGCTGTGGGTGCTGTACACATGAGTGAGAGGCTACACATACCAATCACGTGCCAAAAGGACAGCCATTGCAATCACAGCAGCATGTCTTTTTTGTGCATCTATTCTCTCATCTTAACAAAACTCTTTCTGAAACTACTAATATATTAATTGTTCTACTCTTTGCTACAAGCATTCTGAGTTTTCATTTTCTTTTTCCTGTTTCTCTCTGTACTCTTTACAGGACTTTATGGAAAGGAAATGTATATCTATGTCTAGAAGAAAGGAAGTAGCTGGAACTGACTACAGTATACCAGGAACAATACACCTATATTACATAAAGGTTGTGATTTCCCGTTCCTAAGATACTTTTGTGAATGGAAGTCAAACACGCGCTGACCTTTTTTGCTATTACATCACTCACAAAACACATCTGCTGGGCCGTCTGCAATCACCACAAAGGGGTTTTGTTATGTTTTTTAAACAGAGACAATACAATGTACTTTTTCCTTAGCCTCATCTAGAGTGTTTTGCCTGGAAATATTCTTAATAATTCAGCCCAAGGCAAACACTAAATACACAATATTTCAGACTGGTAACTGTGCAAAAGTTAATAGCACTGTAAACAAGTTCCCAACACACAAGGTGTCAGAAATTTTACAATCTGCATCACTACCATTCCTATACATAACAGCATTTAATGCATTAGCTGTTTCACGGTTCCCCAAACTAGTCTTCTCATCCACATAAAATTAAGGATTATTGAGGATAATTATCAGGGCTCCTATTTTTAGGATTAACGTATTAACTGACCTACCTCCTAGTCTTTCTGTGACATTTTCACAGATCACCATGTTAGCTCACATTTAAGAACTGAGTAGATTTTATGATATCAACACCTCATTGACTTTGCTTTTAATTTATGTTCAAATACATTCAGGCTTAAGTACTTTTTAACTCATAAGTGAAAATACACGGATACAGAGGAGTCTCAGTAAAACATAACTACCAGCCAGAAAGGAAGAAATCTCACTGTGCGCCTTCAACTCTCCCACTAACACGGCATGTGTTCCTCGGTTTACTATACATACTTCTTAGTTTCCATTTTAAATTACTTCAGGACAAGACTTTCTGCAGCCAGAAAGCTCTCTGGATGCTGTCATTCTGACAAAGTTCTCTTGTGAAGAAAGTCAGAAGACAGCACTTGCTGTTTGTAAACAAGCTGGATGTTTACATGCATGGAGCCATATGAAAACAACAGGAGAAATTAGAGCTATTTAGGTACTGAAAACCAAATGACAGAAGTCGTGGGTCTTTGACTACATACATAAAGGCATCGAGCTTCAGTGACTGAACTGATCCACTACACTTTCTGCCCAGAGAGGAAGACACAAGGATCACAACTCTAATAGAGACGGCGAGGTGGATTTTCATCCTAGAAGAAAGATTACCCCTTTTCATTTATGGAGTCCCACAATAGGCTGCACAACCATTTTACCTGTGCATCCCACAGTATTTGTCCTTCTCAGGCTTCAAATCAAGATGCCTTGTAATGCAGTGACCATATTTCACATTCACTTTTAAATTTTTCCTTAATCTCCTTCACGCTGATACACTAAAACCCAAGTTGAAGTGCATGGCTGGAAAGTAACCCCCTCTTGTAGAACAGAAGGTGACCCTGATGAATTGCACAAAGCTCTTTGGAGGCTGCATTCCCCCTCCCTCCCGTTTCACCGCTTGGATTCCTTTGTTTGGTAAAATAGGTCAGTGCTCATAACAACACCCCTCCAGGGCTGACTACCTCACATGACCACAGCAGCCAACTATAAGGAATACGAACACTAACATAGGAGCAGCTGATTTGCACAACTTTCATGGGGCATGGAGAACTGAAATAACACACACAGACCAAACTGGAAAGGGACTACAAGATGAGTCAGAAAAACATGAATGCGTATTTCCCATCTCAGTGCTTCAGCGATCCTGAAATAGACTACAACAGGCTCTATGAATATCTAGCTGCACAAAACTGGTGTCTTCAGAGGAAGGTAAACGGAGGATGCTATGATCTTGGTCAATACAACATAACCTGCAGCTCATAACGTAATTCAGTCTGGTTAACAGCTCTGCCCTGTCCTTAACATCCTCTGTTATAATACGCAACTCGTGCATCCTTTCTTACCTATACTGCCAAGGATGCAGCTCGTGTTTTTGAAGTGGTCTTTTCTGGAAGAAGTTGAGTGACAGCAATTGCAGTCTTAAAAGAGCTTAAAAACTCCCTTTCAGAGAAGACAACAGATTCACTTTACCACCCCACCAGGTACATACAGAAACTGAAACATCAAAAATGATGTTATGAGACTAGGATCAAGGCCACTCCTGTGCCTCCAAAACAAAGAAAAATTTGCTATTCAGTGATAAAAAAAAAAATTTTTAAGGGAACTGAAATCTAGTGTCTGGTTTTAGATAAGAGACAACAGCTCAACAGGAAACCCACTGTGTTGAAGATGACAACTGGTGAAAAGGAATCTCTTTCCCAACACTTTTTTCAGATTCTTTGTTGCTTGAAAAAAAAAAATTGCATCCTGTACCTTTCCCAAACTAAGTCTTTATATGATCTAACACTGGAGATATAATTTGTTCCAAGATTCAAGATACTGAGCTTAGCTCCTCAGTTAGAGACTGGCAGGATTTAGTAGCCGAGGTAGAGTGCCACACAAATGCAACTGCACTGTTCACAGGGCCCACCTCATTAGAGAAGTATGACAACCATCATTATGCAGCTCACACTAATAAGATACACCAGATCTCTGCTGGCTCTACACTTTGCAAGGTGAGGTGTCTCTGTGCTAACACATCACTTTAAAACTCAGGTCTCAAACTTTGAGTAAAGCCTTGCTGATTTTGAACTGAATTAACAATGTGTGTATGCAGCACTGCAGGAAAGGTAGTGAGATGTACTGAAAGTACACAGACAAGCACCTGAACCAGCTCTGGAGAAGACAGTCCTGGTTCAGAAGTATAACTGCCTGTTATCACATAAACTTCTGGACTCTTGTAACACCGATGATCTTAGGGTTTAAGCTAAGGGGCACAAATCTGTTTTCATATGTATCATGGGGTAAAAGCAGGAACAGTATCAAAGTTTCTACTGTCCTTCAAAAACAGAAAACAAGCCTTTTCAGAAGTACTGAAAAGCGTAGTAACCTTAGTTCAGCAGTTTTACAGAGAATTTTCAGAAAATACAATAGCGGAAAACTACTTCTGCCAAAATATATTGACACGCAAGTTCCTCAGGATGTTATCAAATCATATCACTACATTACCTTCTGCTTTTGTGTAGATTGAGATGTTTCCGTTTACCAAGCCAGCAAACAAGTATTGAGACATATATGTTAAGCTCATAACAGTTGATTTTTCAGGAGTGAAGAAGTGTTGAAGTCGAATTTTCTTTGAGCCTTGGCAACTTTTGTAAATAGAAATGCTATAAAAAGAAGCAAGAAAAAATAAACCTGTGAAGTTATGTTTTATTTAGTTCTTATTAGAATATGCACAGAAGAGGTTTAGAATAAAATATTGGGGGGAAAAAAAAGATTTTCTCCTTCCATTCATAGGAAAATGAATATGGAAAGGAGTATCTTGACCCTCCAAAATGTCTATGTAGACAACTTGCAATTACTTAACATTGACATATGACGACACTTTTCATATTATCTTGCCTGGAGAAACATTTATTCAACAAAGACACATAATAAAAATTATGCTCAAAGTCCTTATTATGAGCTATCCAAAACTTTCTATTAGTTTAAAAAAAAAAAAAAAGGATTAAGTATTACCCAGAGAACTAGGGAAAAGAGAAGAAAAACTCACTACCAGACATCAATTACACTTAAAATTCCCACCATTCCTACAGATGATTACCATGGGTATGTTAGGAATATTGAATAGTTAAATATGGAATTAATTGCACTTCACAAGCAAAGATAATCAGTACACTTAGGTGTTGGAATTTCTCGAAACATAGCTTTTTCCTTGGCGAATTTTGTTCTTCTTCATTTATACCTGTTAGAAACACCTTCAAAAATCATATATAGTTACATACTTATGCCCTCACTAGCTATAACAAGATCTGTTTGCTTACTGACCTGTAAGTTTAGAAAATGTAGCTTTGTTCTTCAATATAAATCAAGCGATGACTCAGTAAGGTCATCAATTCAAACAGAGCAAAATAATTCATGTCAATAGTAAACAGCAATATTATTTATTCACATGAAAAATCCTGCACAATATCACAGTGTAGAAGGTTAATGGGTTCCTCATTAACACTTTTTCACTCTGAAATTTTTCCAATACCTAAAGATTATGTTGTAACATTACAAAAGTAATATTTATATTTTTCAGACATGATGTATGATGACTTAATCCTCCAAATACTACATAGTGTATTTTAAAATCATGTAGAGTATTTTTTCCTTGATTCATGTGGAAAGGGTAAGTTGAGGTCACTGGGATATCACATGGATACTTTTTTAAAAAGAAAACATTTTCTTGGAAGTATCTCACACAATTTTTCTACAGGATAGTAAACCTAATGAATAAATCATACACAGTACACTAAGAATGAGAATCACCTTCCTTCTTCCATGCCAAGGCAAATAGTAGGCACATTAGAAGATTTTGCAAGAACATTTTCAGAGTCCAGAGCCTTATTTTGCTCTTTCAGTTTCTCCTCCTCTGGTATGTAGACCATGCAGAGAATCCGTGATTCCACATTGAAGCACTCAATAACCTTGGGGCTGGAGCTTTGAAATGAGACTATTGCAATCTGGCCCATCTGATTAGTACAACTGCCAATCTGAATTGCAAAGAGGAAAGAAAAAAAAAAAGACCAAGACTGATACCTGTCTCCAGGAAGATCAGCATTAGCAAGAAGGAATGACTGGAATGTTAACTGAAGAGTGCATCTCAAGTTATATGCATGAATATGAGTTTTCATGCATTAAGGCAAACAAGAAAATAATTCAGGACAAATACAAGAGATTTCAAAACATTATATACACAAAATTCCCCTGTATACTCACAAAAACAGTTCTTTCTTTTTTGAAAGGAGGAATATTATGGCCTGTTCTGTCTGACTCATATGCATACACACAATGTAATGCAATTACAGTAAGTACCTGTGTAAAATATTATTTTAATAACTGGTGTTCTAAGTTATCTCAGATGCTCTTAAAACAGATAATATAGCTGAGGCCTGTCCTTTGCACAGTAACAGGTCTACAAATAAACGCTCTGTCCCAACAGAAAGAGGGATTATTAATATAATCCCTTCTGTAAACTTGCTGATACAGGATCCTAAACTTCTCCCTGATCCAGAACTAAGTATCATCAATATGTCCACAAATCTGTACATTTTAGAGATCTGGGAAGAGTGCGGGGGGGGAGTGGGGGGGTGGGAACGTCTGCCCAAGCAGCAGTAAGTATTTTTATATAGTAACTCTTTATGTTTATACAAAATGAAAAAACATAGCAAAGAGAAAGAAAGAACATTTTGTGGCAGTAGAAAGTATTGGCATATATTTGTGATGACTGTTCACAAATAGTGAAGACAAAAAGAAATTATATGGGCCACCTTGCAAAAGACCACTGACAAAAGCTATTTCTAACTTCTACTTTTAACTCACAAGGGTTCCTTTAAAATTTCAGTATTGTAGTAACAAGAAAAGCTACTGAAATAATTATCTTTTTTTTTTTAAGTATTGGCTATCTGACTTTGTCTGCTGGAATATCTGCATATTTGGGTCATAACAATATGTACAGACTTAAACAGATTATTTATGGGTAAAACATTTTTAAAATATGGAAACAGACAATAGGACAGTGTGAGCTCATATGGGTTTTAGCAGCTCTCATTGTAAACTAGCACATAACTCACTTCTGAATGTGCTCAGCACTTTGGAATTTGTTCTGTGCCACACTAACAAATCACACACACATAACTGACACCCTACAGAGGACAGTGAGATCACATGGACAAAATTACTAGCTATCCCTTATAGACATCCATTCTAAAACAAACAAACAAAAAAAAAAGGGAGAAAAAAACAACCCAAAATTTATTTCAGATCCATATGTTGTTGAGAGCCACAAAAAACAATGTAGAGAAACAGGATACAACCCGCTTTTTAGCTTTTAAAGATTATCCTTACCCAAAGAAAACCATGTTCCATGGCACAGGAATCTGACTCTGTTTCACCGGAGAGGTACAGTTCAGGATTATAAGCAGCACATTCAATCTTCAAACAAAGGAAAAGAGATCAGTTACCACATTAAAAAGATATGCGTGTTTCTGCCTAATTTAGTCTATAATTAATTAAAGCATTTAAGGATATCAAAGAATCACAGAAGGCAAGAAGTCAGTTTAGTCCGACCAGCTTCCCGTGGGCAGCGTCACCTCCATGCGTGTTGTTCCCAACACACTCCTTACCTACTCTTACAGACATTAAAAGCTAAAGCCTACAAATTCTTCAGCTGATCTGCTCAAATGCTTCATGACGTTTATTAAGTTCTTCCAAATACCCAACCTAACGTCATCCTTGCTGTAACTGTTAGTCTGGTACTTCTCATCTCAGCCACCAGGTACTTCCCTTCTGCAGTGTCCTTTTACATATAAGGCTGATATATGTCATGACCCTGCCTGAGTCTCCTCTTCATTAGGCTAAATTAACATTGTCACTTAATTTATTCAATTTAAAAATTTTAAAAATAATTGATTTTTTTTTTCTTGTTTTTAAAATTCTTGATTATCTCTTTTCCAACTGGCATCTCTCCAGCAGATATATCAGCTTCATTTATTTGAGAGTGCAGAACTTTCTCACCTGAACACGCTATTCTAGCGGAGCTGTTAGCAGCACTACATCATGATTACCTCTTCTGAAGCCTGTTTGTATACATCCCATTGATTATTTGCTCTTTGTAACAATATTACATTCTTAACGAATCCTTAGCTTGCTGGTCTATTAAAAATTACTTTTACAGACCTTCTACTCCACCAGCTCCTCAATCTGTACTTGTGAAACTCTTTATTTCTGCCTGAGCATACCATGTGTCTGTCCTATTGACTGTCATCCCTTTTTTTTCTTTTTCCCCTCAAATTATTTCTCCAGGTGCTTTACTCATTTTGAATGCTAGTGCTATCATCCATAATACTCGTACTCCCTCCCAACTTCATGTCACCATGCTACTGTCAGTAAATTAATAACCATACTCCTGATTTTATCATGCAGACCATTTAAGAAAAACCTGAAAGCTACACCAGACTCAAGATCTATATTTAAGTCCACCCCAACTCTGAAAATCATTCAAGCACCAAGGCTCTGAAAACAGACATTTTTATGAGCAGTCATGGATTTCTGTTTTCCCTAATTTCTCCAATATCCATGGCAGAGCTCCCTAAAGCTTATGTAAACACTTTAAAATATATACAAGCAATTCATAACTGTGTAAAGAATAAAAAAGTTTCTGATGAGGTGTGATACTACATTTTTAGACAAGATTCTCTATAATTCACAGTAATGTACTTGTCTCAGACATGAATGTCATTGTGATTATATTGCAGTACTAGAAACAATTTGGTTAGTATTAACTTAGACAACTTCACCATAACCTGGCAAAATCACCTAACAGTGAATAATAAAAAAAAAAAAAAAAAAGAAATGAGCAGGTGTAAGTTAGAGATCTAAATTACCAGTTTAATTTTTAAAAGTACAAAGAATTTCACAAATCTTCCTGAAGTCAGCAGGCATCACCAAGTGATTAGCAGTAGTAAAAATAATGTTATGTATTCACAAAAGCAATTCACTATAAGGATAAAGGATGGAAACCGATAGATGAGAAAAAGAAAAGAAAAAAAAAAAAGAGCTATCCATGCCAGTCTTAGCATGTCTCATTTAACACATGCTGAAGCTATCTACTCGTAGTGGTGATTTACAGTAGCTGTGACAGCTAAATACATCACTAGTGAAAGGAAAGACAGCCTGCATGCTGGATATTTCTCAGGCTGCTTGTTAAATCTCTGTGTTACTTTGCATCTTAGTCAAAACCGATGTTGTTTTTCCACAGTTAAATCCTGGTAGTTTAGCTCTCAATCTTGACAGAAGCCCTTTGCCTGGGGTGTAAACTTGCTCTGATGGAAGACGTTGTAACAGGCTCCCTACACCACCGGGCAGCCTGAGCAGCATACAGAGAGATAACAAGCAGGATCAGCCAAGCAAACGGTCTCTTCCCACCCCAAGCTGTGGCCTGACACCCAAACTGCAGCTGAGGCTGCAGAAAACCACCGATAATACTTAGATCATCTTTTCCAGTAATATTGAGGACTTAGAAGCATCAGGCATGACAGCTGGGCTCACACCCATGTTATCTTTATCAGCTGCAAAACTGGCAAAGTTGACCCAGAGCTCAGGCAAATACTGCCGCACACTCTATTCTCCTGAGGTGACCAAGGCAAAGACCATCACCCAACTGTATGGGCAACAGGCTTTCCTTTCCTTTCAGAACAAGCAGATCTTGTTGTAGCTTGATTACAGAAGTTGAGCCTGGGCCTTCAAGGCTCCTGGCATGGGACTACAGGACTTACAAACGCAAAGGCTCTAAGGAAACATAAAAATATTTTAAGTCTCTGCAAAAAATTAAATTAGCTTCGTTATTTCACCAGTGGTGACTTTAGAAAGTATTCAATACAGAAAAAGCTGACTGTTCAGTAAGACGAGAATGACTTTGGTTGTATGGGAGACTAGAGACTTTCAGTAGACTTTGGCTGCTGTAAACCACAGCTCTCTCTGAAAACCAGTATCATAGGAATGGCTTGATTTAACACCATTACACATTTCAAATGTGTTTCCAGCTAGCAATTCTTTTCCCCCAACAACTCACACCTGAAGTGAAGCTGCCAGCTGAACTACCCTCCTGTGTAGGCTGTCCTAGCAACAAGTGTCTGCAGACTTACTGCTTTAAGCAGTACCACACGATGATGTTAATTTAACATTGGGATTCTGGCCATACATATACCATTTTACTTCCATTAGTGTTTTTGCGCAAGCCTAACTGACTGATGGTCAATAAGAAATCATGTTGATGCATAGGAAAAAACCATATCCAGCAGCCTTCCTTTCCATCTGTTGGTCTGGACATGCTATACTTATTTTCCTCATTAAAGTCAGTGGTTAACATGACTTCAAACTGACATATTACTTTAGGAAATGAACCATTAAGACGATTTCTGTATCGTTGTTCAGAACAGAACTACATTTTGTATAAGACCTCATAAAACTGAATTTTAAAAATTATTTTAAAACTACTGCTCTCTGTGCGCTAATGAAAATCAGAAATTTGAGGAGGATTCAACATAGTTACACCAGTACAGGACAGCTATCAAGGAGGCAAGATTCCTCCATTTTGTAAGCTGCAGGTTACTCTGGAGCCTCAAACACTTGGAAACCTCAAGACGAATTCAAAATTCCCAGCAGTTCTGTTTTCACTGAATGATGAGCGTACATCTGAAAGTGAATGTCATACTATATAAAAGTAAACACCATGGTCCTTAGTGCCTCAAAGATTGCTGTATTTTGCATTCCTGTGACCCTCTTGGACCATCCATTGCTACTGGTCTTACACCAAGGTAGTAACTCAAGAGAACTAATAGATGTGAACTAATAGATGTATTTACAATATGGTATTCTTTAGCAGTTACATCACACAAGAAAAGTAATTGTAATCTCATATAAAAATTCTATTCACCTTAAACTCCTGTTGCTTGGCCATCATCACTGGCATGTGTCTAACAAGGAGAGGATGCTTCTCCTTTTTTATTTGATTCCCATCATCTTCTACACAGAACCAACCTAACAGGTTATCCTCCGCTGTAACCGAAAGAAACAATACTTTCACTGAATAATCACTTACACCTCTCTACAGGAATGGAAAAGAATTCTGTTAGGATTCGTTAATACTGATCAGGCTGTTCTTATGCCATATATGCATAGATGACAATGTAAAACTATGAGCAAAAATTCAATATAGTAGATTACATACATATTAATAATGCAAAAAAAGAACACCTTACACTAGCAAAATGTTAAGGGTGTTCTCTTAATGATCTTGTCAGTAGGTTATTAAAAGAGGAAAAGGCATATCAAACCTCTCCTCAGACTCTAGGAAATTTGTTTTGCAAATGGCATTTCTCTGCCTGTGTAAGTGGCATCACTACTGCCTACTACTTATCATAATTATAAGGATCCTCCTCCTGGAATGATGGAGACATCCATTCTCTCTTCTTTTGTTTTTGTTATTTTGCCTGCCTTCAGGGAGATACCATAAAAGCACTGTATTTGAGGATGTGCTTTCTAGTAAGTGCATATCCTCAATGTTTCTCAACTTAGGCATTCAAAATCCCAGGTATCTTTGAAAACCTATATCCCCTGTGCAAACACGGGAGACTAATAACATCACAGGACAGCACATTCTTTATTGCTCCCACTTAGATCAGGTTTGTTTGTGATAATCCCTCCAGAGAAGACTACAGATTTATGTTAAAAAAAAACCTCTCCCCAAAAAACTTGAGTTTTACATATTCAACTACAGAAATACTACATTATATTAAAACTACATCTGTAAGTTTATTTCATGCTCAGAAAGCTAAACAAATGAATCCAAAAGCTTTACTGATATTTCCTAGCTAAAATCATTCTGAGCTAAAACTAAATTTGAACCTGAAGTTCAAAGTTTAAAAAGTTCGTAAGATCTGAAGAAATAAGTTTATAATGGAATAACTTCCTCACCTGTCTGTCCTGTAGTGTATCTCATTCTTGTTGTTTTAGATACAACAATTAGTAATGATTACCACAGATTTCATTAAAATACTGTAGAAATTATATTCCTTCATAACGAAACCCCCATCCTATCTATAACGTCATTACCTTGTAGTGATACACAATCACTGTTTACTGCATTGCAATTTTAACATCTGCAGTTAGCTTTTCGCAAAAAAATCATTTTCTAAAAAATAAAAATAAGAAAATTACACTGTACATTGCAAGCTATCTTAACTTGATATGAAATTTAAGTAACTAAGAATTACCAAGGGCCAGTTTAGCCATTTGTAAATTGTTGATCCAAGACTGTTTGATGGCAGGGGTAAATGTATTGAACACAGCTGTAAAGAAAGTGGGCCGCCCAGACCTGCAAGACAAAAAAAAAAAAAAGCCACTCTAAATGCATTGACTATGACAGTCAAGGCTAGAAATGTTGAGCAAGATGAAATTTCATTATTTTCTAATACTTAGACAAAGACACAGCTCCGATATAAGCATGCAGGCTATGATATGCCATATGCCCATCTTCCTACACTTTACATGAAATGGTGTAAGAACACCCTCCTTGGTGAAGGAATGTAACAGTGGCTGTTCCCTGCTAGCTGTCACTGCCATGGTTCCTCTCTTGCTTCTCGCCTCTGGAACGCAGGGTTGAGGAACGGGAGAAAAACTACAACGCTGCTGTGTAACGTGCAAGTTCTCAGCATTGTGGCATGAGAGCAGAAGTCAGAGGCTAACTGCGGAGACAGAAGAGGGGGAAGAGCTACAAATTCCCAAATCTTCCCTGGTACATCTATGCCTAATACATAAGCCCATTTAGAAAGTTTTGTAATCAAGATTACTACTGACTTGTCCTGTTTTCCTGGGAGTTGCAGCTGAATTCTACAGCGATCTGCCGCTCTGATTTCATCTTCTTTTTTCAAAATCAGTTTTTGTAAACCTGAGGTCCAGTCATGGGCTACAGATTGGTTTAAGTTCTGAAAAATTAAAAAAGCTAAGATTCAACGCCAGCCTACTGGCCTATTTCCGACAGGCTAACTAAGGTGATCTCTGTATGTAACAAACAATTCCTGGAACCTGGGCCTCATTTAGTCCACATTTTAATCATGGATAATTTAGCCATATTTGTAAACACATTTCAAAAATATCTGTAAAAAATTTGCTAACATATTTTATCTGATGAGTTAATCTCACATTGCTCAGAGTTTGATACACAAATGATACTCCCAAGCATTTGTCAGATTAAGAAATGTAAATTTGCATCAGGTGTATGCACAATCATTTTACTTCCATTTCAATGAATAGTTATACAGAAGCCCCAAATTCTAAAGAAAATCTCAAATCATTCTGCCAATACATTTTTGTTCAAATCTTAGAGCCAAAATGTTTACAGAGCCATCATGAAAGCTGTCTGTGTGGTTGGAATCTGTTTAAGTAGGATGCTGAAACAATAACCCTCTGCAAGCTGAGTGTTCGGTCACAGAGGGTAAAAGCACACCTGAGCGACACTTAAAGCATCAATAGTAATGAGTATTCATATTCACACACAAAAGTAGACTAATTTTCCATAGTCAGAATTTTATGAAAATTGAAGTCTTTTTCAAAAATACAGAAGCTGACCTCATTCCTCAACTAAACTGTTCTAATTATCTTACACATCTCTACCTGGAAACATTGACTGAATGTTAAGTTTTCAAAACGTAGCTGGCTCTGACTGGCAGTACAGGCAGAAAGGTTTTGTAGATGTTAATGAGTGAATGTCTTATGGTATCTGTGCTATACATATTCCTAATAACGCAGCTGAAATTCACCTTCAAATACTTGTGAAATTTTGTCCAAAAGTACCGTTTCCATAAACTTCCTTCACAGTACATATTTTCACAAAATGTTATGTTTTATTTAATGCCCTTGACTCTGAAGGCAAGATATTCCAAGAGAAACTCAGCTTTCATATACATATTCACACACACACATATATATTTACAGCCTATGGTGGCAGGTAGAAGTTAAAAATTGTGCCTAAGCATACATAAAGGATATAAAAAAAAAAGGAAAAAAGCTATTTTTTTAAGTCTTAAGACTATGGAGAACTCATTCTGAAATTCAGTGTTAAAGTACTGTATCTGTTTGCCAGAATATAAGCTAAATAAAAGGGATCTGAACAAAGCCAAAGCAAATTACTTTCAAAATTCCTCTGAAAATCCTTTTATATTTTTGTGATTTGCACTTGTTTTAAGTACAGCTTCCCCCGAAAGCCAGGATTATGAGCTTGGATGGGCATCGAGAGCTTCCTCCAAACAACCATCCTCCTACTACCTTGTCTAACTGCAAGAATCCAATTTCTTAAGATCAAAACGTAATTCTGTTTCCATGTAAGCTTATCAGCTACTGAGCAAATGCAGACACTTCTAGTATCCACCTACGCTTAAAAACAATAAAGAAAAACAAGATTAGAAAGACAGCTGTAATCTACTTATAACGCTAAACAGTTAACAATAAATGAATTACTAGGCGTAAAAATAAAAATTATTACAGTCTTTAC